>NC_056748.1:169625162-169925162 GCF_019279795.1 Protopterus annectens
AGCTTGAGCAGGCCTGCATATATTACTAGTGCTCAATTAAAGAAAACGTCACTCTGTGCAGCTATTTTGAAGTGAATTTAAAAATGATATATGAAGTTATTTATTGAACGTATGGTTGTTTCCTGAATGGGTCTTTATAAGACTGGAAAGGAGAAGAAAAGACAGTTAGAAATGGAGGAGGAGGAGGGAGAGAGAGAGAGAAAGACAAGACAAGGTGCCCACAAAAGGAAGACATCATGAGGGTTGTGTTGAAGGAGGTGCGAGAGGAGAGGTACTATGTTTTTGGTGGAAATAGACTCCCGTTTTTCAATTTTTTATAAGAGTTACAGAAAACATGCAAAGTAAAAGAAAAGATAGGGAGGAACACTACAGCTGACTGACATTGCTTGAGGACATAAAATATACTGATTGCAAAGAGACACAAAAGGTTTTAGAACAGGTCTTAAACCAGTCTGGAGGACTTCAGTTATCCAAACTGTTTGATGTACCTGCAGTGGGTGACCCTGGTGACATGCGGGTGGTGGCCTCTGATGGCTATGTGGAAAGAGCCGATTGGGTAAGAGAGTGTTTAACTCACTGGAGGACAGTTTGCATTGGTTGAAGGTGTCTAGCCACTTCCCACTTATCTGGATTCTCAAACAGGTCCCAAAGTTCATGACATTTTTTTTCCTTTAATCATGTTTATTAAATTATCAATTATGACATAGACAATCATACATTTATATAAATGAAAACAGACCACATTGACATATTTTCAGTTACAAACATTATAATCTTCTGTACAGTCAGTCATTGCCAATCCAACACTACATAACTCATTCAATTCTTGCCTTCCTTTAAACCTTATTCCTCCTCCAAAACATTATTCTGCATGCATTGTTCCACCAATTCCCATTTTGTCAATGTAATTTGCTCCTCCCCTTTTCTAAAAATCCCACTTCCAGCTCTTTTATTTCTGTTACTGTATTAACTACTTCAAATACGGTTGGTTTAGACTTTGATTTCCATTGTATAATAATTGCTTTTTTGTTAGACACCATAATTAGACTCAGCAAGGACTTACTACTTCTAGGCAATTCATATTCTCTATCCCAGCTCAAAAAAAAAATGTCTTCAGTTACACCAATTTGTTCACCCAGTATTTCTG
The DNA here is from genome assembly GCF_019279795.1 of Protopterus annectens. Classification (NCBI taxonomy): domain Eukaryota; kingdom Metazoa; phylum Chordata; order Ceratodontiformes; family Protopteridae; genus Protopterus; species Protopterus annectens. The sequence continues at coordinate 169,626,310 of NC_056748.1, forward strand.
ACAGAGTGGTCTGTAGGGAAGTTTTAAAGACTGATACGTCATTACACTCCCAAACATATGTGTCCTACTACTTGTTTCTTCTCCGTTACACTTCCAACATTTGCAGTCTACTAGAGGTAAATATGCTTGGGGTAGAAAAATACCTATCCAAACTCTGCCAAGCAAAAATACAAAATACTCTAGACTTTGTTGCATATTTGGGAGCATTACATATATCCTCCCATTGTTTATTTGTGAATTGCTTAGCCACTCACTCTTCCCAATCTTTTTTAACCGTCTCTGATTGATTCCTGTAGTTATCATGCAATATTTTATATAACCCACTACTTATCCTTTCTTCCTAGATTCAAGTAAAAACTCTACAAGTGCTGCTCTTTCACTTAGGACCCCCCTATCCTCTTTTCTTTACCTGTATTCTGATGTCAGACAGTCTCTAGCATGCAGTCCAAACATATTCGTGGCCTCCTCCCATTCTATTACATTTCCCTCTCTAATTATTTGCTCCCAATACCTTGGCTCCTTTGCCAGCTTTCTCCAGTAAATTCTAGCCTCCTCTTGTATATTTTCTGTACCCCTAATTGCAGTCATCCCTATCAGGAGAATCTCCTTTCTCCATCCCCATGTTGGCTTACTTCTGAGAATACATTCTGCTACTTTATGAATAGACTATAAAGTCTGTGACATTCTGGGCTTTCCAGTCTACACTACCCCAGGGTGCCCACAGGACCAAAGCTACTGCCCTTACTCTATGAAGATGTTTATAGGTGGGTAGAGGGAGAAGGTAATCAGCACCTGACCTGGAAGGCACAAAGGTGGGCTGCACCTGGGCTCTGTGGAAAAGGGAAAATGTAGATAAAGGAAAGAAAATGCAAAACAATATATAAATAATCAAACAAAGACAGACTGGGAAGTGAGAGATACAAAGTGGAGACAAGAAGAAGTCATATTTTGCTGTTAATATTTTATTGGCAGCGAGTAATAAACATGTATTAAGCAGGTATACTGTGTGACTTTGTACTGCTCATTACGCTCATTAATAAACTGTTAATTAATGAATGTTGCCAAATGGTACCACCGACTGTGGTGCAAAGGCTACTTATGGATATTTGATTATTTGTGCACTTCTGTTCTATTACCATTTATATTTGCATCGGTTCAGAGCTTCAGTGTCTGTCACTTGTACAGCCTGAACACATTAGACAAGTGCACAAGGCAGAGCCTGTCTCTATATTCCTAAAAAACTCTTTTGTTAGTATGAACAAAGCTTCTTATTACATCATGGCAAATTACATCTTTGTCCTCCTCAGTTCATATCTCCTACCTAACCAGTATAAAGTCTCTATGTATTACACTCAATACCATTCTCTTAGGAAACTTTACCCATCTCTCCATTAACTGGGAGACTTATACATTCTCAAACATGTATGCACAGAGATTTCTGGATTTCACTGATACAAACCTTTTGGATCAGTTAGTCCACAACCTGACCAGGGGCAGTAAAATCCTGGACTTGGTCTTTACCAGTTTGAAGCAACTTTGTTCCCCACCAACTGTAACCTCTTCCCTGGTGAAATTGGACCACAAGTCTGTCAGATTCACTGTAAGATGGGCATCTGCAGCACCCTCCAATACCTTAGACTTCACAGAGTATTTGATGGCCAATTTCCTAAAACGGAGTGATGACATGGCTAAATTTGAAAGCCCCCCGCACAACCTCAATGACCTTGTTGATTATGCAAACTTATTTAATTCTAAATTCTATGCACATGTAAAATAATTGCATAGATCAATCTGCCCACCCTCAGAAATAAATACAATACCAAACTCAATAATAAAGCCCTGTGGTGGAATCCTAATATAAACAGACTCTATAATAAAAAAAACTCATTGTGTACAAAAATAAATCTAACACTCAAGAAAAAGTCTTGCAAATTAAACAAGGAACTCCAGTCTCTGATCAAATCAGCCAAACCCAGATATGAGGTATGAATAGCCACCCAGGTGAAAGATATCCTTAAACCCTTCTTCAGGTATATTAAAAACCTCAGAAACAATGCCCAGCACTGTGCAGAGCTAATGCTAAATGGAATCACTTGCTCAGATCCTGAGAACATAGCCAATCTACTAAAGGATAAATTTAGCTCAAACCGCACCTCTGCCACAAAACATTCCAAGATCACATACCTACATCTACGCCCAACCCCGACACCTGCAAATCTCCCAACAACATGTCCTCAAGGGACTATCCAAGGCCAAGAGCACTGCTTCTGCATGGGCAGATAATGTACCAGAATGCCTAATGGCCAGTCTGATACAGGACCTGTCAAACCCTCTACATAAATTATTTAATATCAGCCTTGAAACAGGCTATGTGCAAGGCAAACAGAGAGCAGCAGCACTCATCCCCATGCACAAGGGTAGGGCATCGCAGCACACATCCCCATGCACAAGGGTAGGGCATCGCAGCACACATCCCCATGCACAAGGGTAGGGCATCGCAGCACACATCCCCATGCACAAGGGTAGGGCATCGCAGCACTCATCCCCATGCACAAGGGTAGGGCATCGCAGCACTCATCCCCATGCACAAGGGTAGGGCATCGCAGCACACATCCCCATGCACAAAGGTAGGGCATCGCAGCACTCATCCCCATGCACAAGGGTAGGGCATCGCAGCACACATCCCCATGCACAAAGGTAGGGCATCGCAGCACTCATCCCCATGCACAAGGGTAGGGCATCGCAGCACACATCCCCATGCACAAGGGTAGGGCATCGCAGCACACATCCCCATGCACAAGGGTAGGGCATCGCAGCACACATCCCCATGCACAAGGGTAGGGCATCGCAGCACACATCCCCATGCACAAGTGTAGGGCATCTCAGCACTCATCCCCATGCACAAGGGTAGGGCATCGCAGCACACATCCCCATGCACAAGTGTAGGGCATCTCAGCACACATCCCCATGCACAAGTGTAGGGCATCTCAGCACTCATCCCCATGCACAAGGGTAGGGCATCGCAGCACACATCCCCATGCACAAGTGTAGGGCATCTCAGCACTCATCCCCATGCACAAGTGTAGGGCATCTCAGCACTCATCCCCATGCACAAGGGTAGGGCATCGCAGCACTCATCCCCATGCACAAGGGTAGGACATCGCAGCACACATCCCCATGCACAAGGGTAGGGCATCGCAGCACTCATCCCCATGCACAAGAGTAGGGCATCTCAGCACTCATCCCCATGCACAAGGGTAGGGCATCGCAGCACTCATCCCCATGCACAAAGGTAGGGCATCGCAGCACACATCCCCATGCACAAGGGTAGGGCATCGCAGCACACATCCCCATGCACAAAGGTAGGGCATCGCAGCACTCATCCCCATGCACAAGGGTAGGGCATCGCAGCACACATCCCCATGCACAAAGGTGGCGCATCAAATGATCCAGGAAATTATAGCTGCATAAGTCTGATAAGCCTCATCTGTAAAGCTACGGAACGGATTCTTATGGAATCAATGAAAACGATACAGGTAACTTCAAACCCATGACCCGAGCATATCCTGTTTACTCAACCAAGGCAACTTTTGTGAAAAAATTAATGAAGCAATGAATGAGGGAAAATCAACACATACCACATATCTAGATCTCACTGAGGTATCTGATACCTCACGTAATGTTAATAAGCTCTCCCAGGTCAGTGCCGATCTCTGTGTAACTCACTTGATAGCAAATTGGCTCACAAATATAACCTAGAAAACTAGGAAGGGAGGCTCCATCTCCTGCAAAAGACCTGTCACCAGCAGTGTACCCTTGGAGTTCTGTCCTTAAGCCACTCCTATTTGAAATTTACTTCTCAGAGGTCAAAGCCAGTGTTAAGGGCTTACGACGGACCAAGATTGTTGATAACTGTAAACTAGGTGCCATTATTAGCTCTCCATTAACTCTCCAGACCAGTTGTCATAATGGTTAAGGTCTTTGCCTCCCATGCACAAGGTACAAGGAATGATCCTGACCTCTGACCAATGCCTGTTTGGAGTTTGCACATTCTTCCTGTGTCTCCGTGGGGTTTCTCCCATGTCCGAAAAGCATGCTGAGTGTTTCCATCTCAAACTTACCAATGAATGGAGCTGTTGGCAGCTCTACAATCTCTAGATGGTGCCCTATAGGGGGAAGATTTGTACAGACCAACCGCTTTGGGCATCTACTGTTGTGTGCAGTATCCTCAAGATAGGAGAACATGGATCGCAGACTGCATGCTGTAGTAGGGCTAGCCACTCAATGGTATAAAATATGGTTCTAGGTGGCTCAGTCATGTTGAGTAATGTCACCAAAATGGGCATGTGCAGTTATCGGTGATAAGCAGGTTGAGGACCCAGCCTACTCTGACCCATGCCAAAGACCCTTGCTAATGGTGGGAGGAGAATATGTGCCCCCATAAAGCCCACAACCCTACGTCAATAAGCTATTGGCTGGCCAGTGTCTAGTTGCCCAGCCTGGGTTACCTGGGATAGCTCTGTTGAACGAAAGCTGGACATAAAACCAACCAACCTGCCAAACATGAACTGAGAATTGCTATGCTTAACTGACAGGACACAGCTTGGAAGTGGATGACATGATGATACGGAGGAGGCTGGACATCCTATGTATCTAAGAGATGAGATGAAAGGGCAGTGCAGCAAAGCCACTTGGTTTGGGATCCAAACTCTACTACTCAGGAGGAAGACAGAATAGAAATAGTGTAGAAATTGTGGTGTGAGACAGGCTTCAGAAGGCAGTAAAGGATATCATCAGAATTACTGACAGACTCTTGGCAATCAGACTCCAGTGTAATGATAGGGCAGTATTCATAATCTCACCTTATGCCCAACAGCAGGGTTGTGATAGTGAGGAAAAGAGTGCATTCAGACAGCAGTTGCAGGAACTACTAGATAAAGCAGGACAGCTTGAATTGGTGTGGATAATGGGTGACTTGAATGCACATATCACGACAGACAGAACAGGATATGAGGGCTGCCTGGGTCCACATGGGTGAGGCAACAGGAATAAGGAAGGAGAAGCCATTCCAGACTTCCATCTGGCAAATGGCTTCATAGTAGCCAACACATGGTTCAGAAAGAGAGAGAGTCACAAAATCATATACAACTGTGGACAACATGCAACTTGGGTAGACTTCCTCCTAGTAAGGAAAAGGCACTGGGGTAGAATCCATGATTGCAAAGTCATCCCCAGTGAAACAGTCAGACCACAGCATAAACCACTAGTTGCCACAATCAGCGGCAAGCAGTGGTCAGAGAAGGCTCTAAGGTCAACAGACACCAGGCTGAAGACCTTGAGTTGACTAGAGAGAAAGTACAACAATTCAAGGAATTACACAGGGCTCTATCACTCCAAGAAGAGGAGGAAATAGGTGGAGGTGAAGAAGAATGGCGGTGCCTAAAAACAGCAAGTGTTAGGACTAAAGAAAAGATATGCGGCTGAGTCAGGTGTAGAAATAAGGTACATAAGGAAAGCTGGTGGTGGAATGCAGAAGTCCAGGAAGTCATCAAAAGAAAGAAAGAGTGCAGGAAGAAGTGGGAGATAGAAAAGACTGACCAGGCTAGGAAGGACTACTGATTGGCTAACAAAGAAGCTAAGAAAGAAGTTGCAGTAGCAAAGAACAGAGCATCAGAGGCACTGTACCGACTTCTGAAAAGTGACTCAGTAAGGGGCACAAAGAAACTATATCAGGTTGCAAAGCAAAGACAGAAAGATAAAGAAGATAGTCAGACACCCTTCATAAAGAATGCCAGCAACAACCTGCTCAGCAGTCCACAGGACATCAAAGGCAGATGGAAGGAGTATTTCCAGCAGCTTCTGAATGAAGAAAACCCCCACAGAAGCTGTATTGCCCCAGAAACAGCCTACAATGAGAGAAGAGAAGGAGCCAGCCCTAGAAGTAAGAAAAGCACTAAGGAAAATGAAGTCAGGGAAAGCAGCAGGCTCAGATGAGGTCACATCAGATATGATAAAGATGATGGGTGAGATATGGGAGGAATGGCTCCTGAGGGTACTCATAGAAGTGCGGAGAGAAAGGCGCATCCCAGATGGCCGGAGAATAAGCATACTTGTGCCAGTGTACAAGAACAAAGGGGACATCCACAACTGTGGGCAGTACAGAGGTATCAAACTCCTATCACAGTGCATGAAAGTTCTGGAGAGGGTGATTGATAAATAGATGCACAGAGTAGTAGAAAGTAAGAAGGGAGATGAGCAGTTCAGATTCAGATCAGGATGCAGCACAAATAACCCGATGTTTGCAGTGAGACAGATACTTCAGCTACAAGCTAGAGATGAGGAAAGAGTCCAACTGGGAATTCCTAGACTTGGAGAAAGCATATGACAAGGTCCCAAGAAAGCTGATCTGGGCAGTACTGTGGTGGTTTTACGTCCCAGAAACATGGGTGGAATTAGTGCAGGCTATGTGCAAGTATCCAATGACTCAAGTATGAATAGTGTTCGCCTCACAAAGGGGTTTTCAGTGGGAGTGGTTTTACACCAGAGTTCAGCTCTGAGCCCACTGCTGTTCATACTGGTGATGGACAACATTAGCAAATAGGCTGCAGGGACAGATCAACAAAGTTGCTGTATACAGACAATCTGGCATTACAGGCAGACTGTGAGCTAGAACTTCAGCAAAGAATAGGGGAATGGAATGCAAAACAGAAGGCACATGGGATGAAACTAAGCACAGATAAGATGGTGGTAATGGCAACAAATTGGGGAAATCAGAAGAAGCTGAGAATAGAGACAGAAGGGAAGATAGTGAAACAGGTAAACAGCTTCAAGTATCTGGGATGGTGGTTGAGGAGAAGGGTAATCTGAATGAAAAGGTCAAAGCTAGAATAAGAGGGGCTGCAGCCAACTGGCACAGAGTGTCAGGTGTAGTCTCTGACAGAAGAATGCCAAAGAAGCTGAAAGTATGTTGTACAAGACAGTGGTGAGACCAGTACTACTGTATGGTAAAGAAACCTGGGCAGTAAAGGCAAAACAGTTGAAGAAGCTAGAGGTGATGGAAATTAAGTACCTGAGAATGGTGGTAGGATGCACACTGTGGGACAGACAAAGAAATGAGGATATAACAGCAAAAGCCAAAGTAGCTCCAATTGCAGAAAAGATCAAAGAGAACAGGTTGTGGTGGTTTGGACATGTGCCGAAAAGCAGAAGACAATCTGGTGAGGATGATTTGGCACATACAGGAAGAAGGTAAGAGGAAGCGAGGATGTTCAGCAAAGAGGTGGATGGATTGTGTGAAAGAAGATCTGTGACAGTTAGGCATGAGTGTTGAAGAAGACAGGAGTGTGGCATTGAATCGAGAGAGTTGTCAACAGTTAACATGATACCCCAAATCCATGATTGGTTTTACATCACAATTTTTTCTAATTGCCTCCTATCCTAACTATTAATAATCAAGCCACACCTTCCTCTAACCTTGGTATATTTAATTCTTCCATTAACCTTTCCATTTACACCTTTTCTTGGTCTTCATATTTCTCTACTTTATACAGACTTACATAAACTTTCTGAAATATTTCTGGTATCTCTACAGGATTTCTCATTATATTCCTTGTTATGCCCTCCCTAAGTTTGGCAACAACCTTTTCTACCTTCTGTTGCCTAAGACATTGCGCTAAAAGTTTTTGTGCTCTGGCATTATTATCAAAAAAAATGATCCTCTTCTTGTTCTCAGAGATTCCCCCTATTCTGCGATACTTTAACCTTTGTCAGTCCCTCTAAATAATTCTTGTTACTTCTTAACCATATCTCTCTTTTATTTCCACCCCATTTTTAGACTACACTTTACTTTTATCCCACTCCCTAGCTGTATTTTCAGAAGAAATTTCTGTCTTGTCTACTAGCTTCTGAATAATTTCCACTACCCTTTCCTTAAATTCCTCTTTTCAACAGATAGGTGGGAAAACACCAGTGTCTCATTTTTATTTAATTACCCTGCATTTTTATTTTAGTTATTATTGGCCCATGATCTGAAATAGTTATTGGATGCACATCAAAACTTTCAATTAAATGCACATGTTCCTGTGAAATGTAAATTCTATCTGGCCTAGCCCAGCTTTTGCAACTTGAGGAATAACATGTAAATTCACTCCGACAACCTACTACTAAATTCACATCTTCTATGCCAAATATTTTCATAAATTTCTTCAGAAAGCTACCATCCTCTGTAATATTTTCCCTTCTGGGGCCCCTTACATTTTTTTCCTGATGGAAATCAAATTCCAGTCCCCAGCTATAAGTAATATTCCCTGCTGAAACCTAATTATTTCTCCCAGAATGCTCTTATTCTCCATTATAGACGCCTTAGGTGGAATATGAATACATGCCAGAGTAATCTTCCTCCCTTGCCAGTAGCCCCTTAGGACTACACACCTACAATTATTATCCTTTTTATCCTCTTCTATCACTACTGGAGCTCCTCTTGCAATTAAGATAAGTACTCCCCTTTATCTTTGTCCCAGGCGTTCTGCTGAATAACTATTCTGAAAACCTTTCTTTATCAAAATCACTCGTTCATGTCTTTCCCAATGTATCTGCTGTAGCATAGCTGTTTGTACCCTACATGTTTTAATATAGCTCACTACTCTTTCTTTTTTGTATATATATATATATATATATATATGTGTGAGACCATTAACATTCAAAGATAATATTGAAAGGGTCATTATGTTAAAATTTATTATTACCACATTTTATTTGTAACAGCTTTTTTGTTAAGTATCTAATTCCAGCTTTTGTGTTACATGCACACACTAATGTTTGGCAGATTGACCTTTTATACACTTGTTTCTTGTTATATCCATTCAAGCCTATGTTACATGTTACAGAACATTTTGTTTTATTGGAACCCCCCCTAGAAAAAAACAAATACACCCCCAAAATACCCAAAAATACCTATTAACTTAATACTAACACACACAACTATGTACATCTTCAAATACTGAAGTTTTAACAGATCCTATCCTCTTGGACCTACTGCACATCTGCAGGTCCAATGGTGGCATAAACACCCACTCAACAGATATTAATCTTTTCTGACTGCAACCTAAATAGAATATTTTGGAGGAATAGATTTGTATCACTAAGAATTTCACTTCTTCTTAATTGTCTTCCTCTCCACATAAAACAAAGTACTTCTCTTACCCTCAGAGCTGGATCATGGTCAAATGGGGCACTAGGCAGGGAAATAGATTGGGTGCCCCCAAAGCAGCCCCTCCTGCAGCAACCCTCCACCCCCTCTCCCCTTGCAGCAGCCCCCTGCTCAGCCATTCCAGTATTCCATTACTTGGCTATTTCTCCACAGTAACCATAAGCATTGTTCAAACCTGCCTGTGTGCATACTGTTTTCTTATTTACTTCTACAGTGATTACAGATATTGAAATAAAATAGCACAAACACTGATAGCCATTTGCTAAACAAACAACAGTCTCACAATGAAAACAGACATAGCATGACAACTAAAGTTCTCTACCCTTGAACCTCACATTTACTGAAACGGTATTAAAACCAGCATTCAAAGAAAATGCATCTTGCCAGCAGAGAATTACATTTATTTTTGGGCTGTTTTCAAACCATAGGCTCTTTACAAGTTTTTAGGGCTGTGCATACATGTCTGTGTTCTTTGATTCACCTTCCTGTTTGTATTAAATTATATTTCTTGTATAATACAACACTACGTGCTAGAATGTGTTTTACATTTGTAGTTTTTAACATTCTTGCAGTAAGCAATGAAGCAAACTGTATGAACCAATAATGACAAAAGTATCGATTTAAAAAAAATTCAAACATAAAAGGCCACTCAAACTTCTGTCATTACAATCCACCAATATCAGTAAATATGCACAATCTCTGCAGAAGTAAAAGTCATCCAAATAATTCCATATTAAAGAGATCTGAAATTAATGGAGAGGTTGCTATTGGCAAGCAACTTTATATTTCAGTGTTCCCTGTACAGATTCGATGCCTGCTGCCCTTGAAGAATTAATTGCTTATGTTACATTAAAAAATGGTATGCCGTGGTGGTACGGCGGTAGCGTTGTTACCTCACAGCAAGAGGTTCTCCTGTTTGATTCTCGGCTGGGCTTGGGAGTGCCTTCTGTGTGGAGTCTGCAGGTCCTCCACGTGGTTGGGAAGCGTTCGAAAGACATGGGTGCGTAAATGGGCGTGCCTTCATTGAAGGTTGACCGTCAAGCTGGCACCTCGGCGTTTCATAAAAATCTACTGCCAATCATTAGCAGACCGGAGTTCTGCTGTGGTGACCCCTTACCGGGAAAAGCCGAAAGACAAACAACAGCAACATTAAAAAATAGTAAGCTGGTAGTATTGCAATTGGGAATGACTGAGAACAACATGTTCATAGTTGCTAGGCATCTCATACAAAGGAGGACACACTCAGGAGTGTAGAACCCCTATCTCCCCTTAAAATGCACCAAATGCTCAGCAATTGAAAGGGCACTGCAATATCAGCTGTCCATCTGCATAATGTAGGAGTAGAATTCACAGTCTTCTGTGGCAAAGGCAATTATGCTACTAACGCTGCTTTCAAATTCTACAGCACAAACAGTGACTGCCATTTGCTAAACAAAATGTTAGCTGCACTTTGAAAACAGACTTAGCATGAGCAACAGCAAATCTCTCTTCCATTGAAACTCACAATCCCATGAAAAGGCACTGAAACTCATAATCCCATGAAAAAGTACCAAAACTCATAATTCCCTGAAAATGTACTGAAACTAAAACTCACAATTCCTCCAGCAGTCTGGTAGCTGGTATAGAGGATTCAGGCTCTTATCTCCAGTAACCACGTTATAGGGTCAAGCCTGGTCAAGTTAATTGACCAACGTACCACACACACACACACACACACAAATACACACACACAACTAGGGCATTACATACCTTAACTCAATACCGCTCAACCTCTTAGCACAAGAGATCTGAACAAAACCTGGAATAATGGGGGGAGGGGGGACAAAGGCCCAAAAATAGGGACAGATTTTAAATATTGCTCTTTTTAACATAAAAAGCTACTAGAATAAGAGGGTTTGTGCTAGCATATATTTTCTGTAGGAAATTAAGTCTGAACCTCAAGTGTATGACATTATTTTATTTCAATCCTCGGTGATTTGCCAGAAAACCACAAATTTTATCCTGCCATAAAGAAGTTATGCAAAGAATCTCCACGACAATACCCAGATTTGCTCTGAGATACTGCATAATGGTACCTCCTATACCGAGCCAACAGATATTGCCAATATACTGGCCGACAGATTCAGTGTCAACTTTACCCCTCTCCCCCAAACTAACAGACCAATTAAAATACCAGTAGATTGGCAGTCACCCAGTATTACTGCTGCACAGGTTAAAACAGCACTGTCCAAGGCCAAGAATACAGCTCCTATGGGACCTGACAATACCCCTGGCTGTGTTCTACATGAACTACAGAGTAAACTGGCACCTCAGCTGTGTGTCCTGCTCAATCACAGCCTCACCTCAGGCTTTGTCCCTACCAAATGATGCACTGCTACAGTCATCCCTCTCCACAAAGAAGGAGTGACTACAGACCCTGGGAACTATCACCCCATTAGCCTGACGAGTCTGACGTGCAAAGATATGGAATGCATCATCATGGACCTAATAAACAAGGATATAGGGAATCTCCAAACTCTAGATCCTACACAGTTTGATTTTGTGAAGGGTAGATCATGCCTGCTCAACTTGGTTGACTTCTTTGAGTCAGTCACCAGAGCTGTGGATGAAGGCAAGGTGGTTCATACAGCCTACCTTAATCTGGCCAAGGCCTTTGATACCATTCTTCACTCAGGAATCATAGAAAAACTCACTAAGCTAGGCATCAACCCCTATATCACTAGGTGGGTTGCAAACTGGCTCAGAGACAGAACCCACAGTGTGAAAGTAGCTGACTCCAAGTCGGACTGCAGAACAGTCATGAGTGGAGACGCAGAGGGTTCGGTCCTGGGACGCTCCTGTTTGGTATCTACTTCTCTGAAGTCCAGGCCAACAAGAAGGGACTCTGGCTGACAAAGAACGCAGATGATTGCAAGTTGGGAGCTATTATTAACTCCGTAAGTGATGTTGACATCCTACAGAAAGGCCTCACTGAGACCAAAGACTGGTGTCAGAAACATGGCCTTAAGCTCAATACCAAAAAATGTGTCATCATCCCCCGTGGGAAAAACCCAGTTCCATTGAATTACCACATCGATGGTAGTCCACTGAACACAGAAGGAGTTATAAGAGATCTGGGAACACAGGTTGACAGCAACCTCTCTTTTGACCACCACATTGCCACTGTAGTCAGAAAGTCCTTCTATGTGGCACATCTCATTACTAAGGGTTTTGCATCGTTGAAGAAAGAGGTAATTGTCTCCCTCTACTCTTCACTCATTAGGCCAATCATCGAATACAATACCTCACTTGGCATGTACCTCACTAGACTCCTGCAACAACTGGAGAGGCAACAAAAGTACCTCACAAAGAGGATCGTAGGCCTTAAACACTTGTCCTATATGGACAGACTCAAAAAACTCAAACTATTCTCTGCCTCATATCGCCTACTTAGAGGCGATCTCTGCTTGACATACAAAGAGCTGTCTTATCCAGCTCTGTTAGAAATGCTACATCTAAAGAAATCCCAATCCCTCCACACCACATGCTACAAAAACCTCAACCTCATTACCACAATCAACAAAACATGCTGGAGGGACAAGTTCATAATCCAGTGACTGCCCATGCTCTGGAATAGAATTCCCATACATGTCAAGCAGAGCACCTCACTGGCCCTCTTCAAGAGAAATCTTGATAAGAGGATGGTAAATAGAAAATTCACCCTGCGGATAACTCCAGTAGCTCTACTCAACAGAGGCACTGGGAACTAAGGTTGGGTGGCACAATGCCAGGGTTATCCTATGGGCTAAGCTTGTAAAGGCTCCAGTGCCATTAGCCTAGTACACACCTATGAATCTATGAATAGGCCAAAAAAAAAATCTGGACATTCTGCAAAAATCAGGAGAGTTGATAGGTATGCAATACCTCTCAACCTCATGGTGCACAAAATCTAGACAAAGCCTAAAATAATGGGGATACAATGCCCCAAAAATAGGAATAGATTTTAAATACTGCTCTTTTTAACTTAGAAAGGTGGTAGAATAACATACTTTGTATTATCATGCATTTTCTGAAGGATATGAAGTCTGAAACTCATATATATATATATATATATATATATATATATATATATATATATATATATATGGGTTCCATACACTAGATCGAATTTTCACTAATTCGAAATAGTGCATGGAATGCTCACTGCAGCTAAAGTGCACTTAATCGAAAGTGCACTTCCGCGAAGTTCAGTACAACGAACGGGTGTTGTACTGAACTACCGTGCAGTACTCATGGACCTTAGGGTTAGGGCACAGGTCATAGTAAGGCTATCCCCTTACCATGACCCGTGCCCTAACCCTAAGGTCCATGACGTCTGCAGCGCAGTGAAGGACATAGCGATGTCCTCCACTATGGAGCGATAGTCACGAACCTTAGGGTTAGGGTAAGGGGATAGCTTTACTAACTATCCCCTTACCCTAACCCATGCCCTAACCCTAAGGTCAGTGACTATCACACCATAGTGGAGGACATAGCTTGTTTTTTATGTCCTCCACTGTGCTGTGGTGTTTTCGGTGAAGTGCACTTACGCAAAAGTTCAGTTTCATTAAAGTGAACTTTCGCAGAAGTGAGGCTTCCTATTACAAGTTCAAAGTAGTGAACTTTCGTTCTTTTAATAGGAATCCATATATAGATATATATATATATATATATATATATATATATATATATATATATATATATACACTTATATGTCATTATTGTGACTTTAATCCTTTGTGACTTACCAGAAAACCACAACTTTTATGAGATTCAGATCTGGACAGTTCAGAGGTATGTTAAACACCCACAACCCCCCACGCACACACAGATTCATTAGACAATCTCGAAATACTGAAATGTTGAATTTCAGTATTTCAAGACTGAACAGTTGAACACCCACATACCCGAACAGCCAAAACTGCGAAAAGCACAATCGCGACCATATATATATACACACACACACACACACACACACACACACACACACACACACACACACACACACACACACACACACACACCTACCTAACTACACTAAAACAAAGAAAACAACACACACAAACACAACATAACACACACACACCTACCCTACCTATAAACAGGGGGACAGGCCCTCCTGCACCCCCCATACCCCCCCCTACTTATATAAACTAACTGCGAGGTTGCACTAAACACAGAAACACACAAAAAACACCAACCACTACACACACTCACACACACTAAAATCCCTAGCCAATATCCTTACACAAACACTACTTACCTAAAACTCCAGATAAATCCACAAACCACACCGCATGTCATGAAAGTAACACCCTGATAGCGGATTCGACGTTTCTGCATTCGACATAGTGCAGTTTTGCACAACTGCACTTTTGTGTATTCAGTCTCAAAGTACTGAAATTCAGCATTTCAGTACTTCAAGATTCTCCAGTGTATACACACACACACACACACACACACACACAAACACACACACACAAATATACATCTGCCTACTGTCTGTTCACACACATACACACACCTACATTCTCTCTGCTCTCACACACACACACACACACACACACACACACACACACACACACACACACACACACACACACACACACACACACACACACACACACACACACACATATCTTCTCTTTGCTCACACACACATAGACACACACACCTGCTTTCTTGATGCTTTCACACTGCAACACACACACGCACACATACACACACCTACTCTCTTACACAGCAATTACACAGACATACACACATCTACTGTCTCATATAGCAATGCACACACACAAATTCCTTCTCTCTTATTTATTTATTTATTTATTTTATTTTACATTTGTTTACCGGGATAGTCCGACTGGATACATGTCCATTTTCAGCGGAGGCCCAGGGAGAAAAGCTCCACATAGACAAACTTACATAGATAGTTTCATGTAACTGCACTTTTGCGTATTCAGTCTTGAAGTACTGAAATTCGACATTTCAGTACTTCAAAATTCTCCAGTGTATATACACACACACATACACACAGACAAACACACACACAAAAACATACATCTACCTACTGTCTGTTCACACACATACACACACCTACATTCTCTCTGCTCTCTCACACAGACACACACACACACAAACACACACACTTATACAATACACACACATACACTTTATCTGTCATACAAACAGAATTGCTAGTTTAAATTACTTACACACATATACATACATATGCATACACACACGTTCTGTCATATGTGTATGAGTGTCTCAGAGTGTGTTATCTAACTCAAGGATCACTTGCATAAAATTTGACCTGTTCATAACAGCCTGCATTTTATTGCTGGAACCTGTGTTCTGAGAGACTGCCTTCCAGACTATCTGCAAATATACAGAGCTGATTATATATTTTTGGGGGGTTATAGAGTTTGTTAATTGTTGTTTAGATCCCTGTTCTGAGACACTGATCTGCAAATATGCAGAGCTGAGTATATTTTTTTTTAGTTATAGAGTTTGTTAATTGTTGCTTAGATCTCTGTTGAAACTGTTGTCTCCCTGTTCTGAGAGTCTGATCTGCAAATATACAGAGCTGAGTATATTTTTGGTTTTAGAGTTTGTACTGTTAGTTGTTGCTTAGATCTCTGTTGAAACTGTTTTTCCCACCCACCCCCTATTTTCTGCCATGTCTTCAGTTGGTATAACAGGTTTTTACAGCTTGTGTGTTATCTAACTCAAGGATCACTTGCATAAAATTTGACCTGTTAGTAACAGCCTGCATTTAATTGCTGGAACCTGTGTTCTGAGAGACTGCCTTCCAGACTATCTGCAAATATACAGAGCTGAGTATATATTTTTTGGTTATAGAGTTTAATAGTTACTTAGATCTCTGTTGAAACTGTTGTCTCCCTGTTCTGAGAGACTGATCTGCAAATATACAGAGCTGAGTATATTTTTTTGGTTTTAAAGTTTGTACTGTTAGTTGTTGCCTACAGGACTGCAGTGGTGGTGCTGCGGTAGCGTTGTTGCTTCACAGTAAGACGTTGTCTTGTTTGATTCCCAGCTAAAGCGTCTTCTGTGTTGAGACATGTGTGAATGGGCGTACCTTCATTGAAATGTTGTGCGTCAGGGCTGGCAACTCGGTACGTAAAAATCTACTGCCAATCATTAGCGGACCAGAGTTTCCACTATGGCGACCACTAACCGGGAAAAGCCGAAAGATGCAACAACTGTTAGTTGTTGCCTAGATCTCTGTTGAAACTGTTTTCCCCACGCCACCCCCCTATTTTCAGCCATGTCTTCAGTTGGTATAACTGTTTTTTACAGCTTGTGTGTTATCTAACTCAAGGATCACTTGCATAAAATTTGACCTGTTAGTAACAGCCTGCATTTAATTGCTGGAACCTGTGGTCTGAGAGACTGCCGTCCAGACTATCTACAAATATACAGAGCTGAGTATATTTTTTTGGTTATAGAGTTTGTTAATTGTTGCTTAAATCTCTGTTAAAACTGTTGTCTCCCTGTTCTGAGAGACTGGTCTGCAAATACACAGAACTGAGTATTTCTTTTTTTTTTTTGGTTTTAGAGTTTGTACTGTTAGTTGCTGCTTAAAATATAGAGACTGGTCTGCAAATACACAGAGCTGAGTATATATTTTTTGGTTTTAGAGTTTGTAATGTTAGTCGTTGCTTAGATGTCTGTTGAAACTGTTTTCCCCACTCCCCTATTTTCTGCAGTGTCTTCAGTTGGTATAACTGTTTTTTACAGCTTGTGCATTATTTAACTCAATGATCGCTTGCATAAAATTAAACCTTTTAGTAACAGCCTGCATTTAATTGCTGGATCTGCAAATATACAGAGCTGAGTATATTTTTTTGGTTTTAGAGTTTATACTGTTAGTTGTTGCTTAGATCTCTGTTGAAACTGTTGTCCCACCCACCCTCTCTATGTTTGGTTTGTATTTTTAATTTATTGGCTTTTGCAGTTGCCCCCCCCCCCCCCCACCACTGTAGATTTGATCTGGGACACTCCCTCAGTCCCATCTCTTTACCACATTCTACCTAATAAACTCTTTCTACACTTGCTTTTAGTCCTTTTTAATTTAATTGCATTTTTTAAACTGTGTCTAATATTGCTACCTACTCAAGTGTGCTAGCTTGCACTGCATGCGAATTGTTTTTACTACTGTTTTTGCTACTTTTCTGTAAAAAAAAAAACTGTAAGCCTGTTTCCTACCTTTCCTGTAACTAGTGTTCCAGAAACAGATTTGCTGTATCCAGGACTGTATGTAAGCTTCTGAGCCCCCCCAAGCCTCTCTATGTTGGAGGGAAGCCTTCTAGCTTATCAGTGGGATTGGTAAGCACTAGGTAACCTGTCTACCACATAAGGAGTGGTCTGGCCCAGAAATTGTAGTTACTGGCTTGTTTCTGTCCTGTAACTCATCTAGTGCAGATACAGATTCTTAGTTTTAGCACTTAAGTTTGCTTATTCATGCTCGGCACTTGTTCAGAAATTGTAAGTACTAAATAAGCTACTAATTACTATAGCACTCAACCTTCCTCATTACCTAGAGGAAAACAGTTTTTGTACTTACTTTTCTCACTTGCTTCGAGAAAAACAGCTCTTGTACTCACTTTCCTCACTTATCTAGAGGAAAATATTTTTTTATTCAGGCATGTCCAAGGGTCAGCTCCCAGTGTTCTCTCCTGTCTATCTGATGAATCTGGGCATCTTGAGGCAATGTACAAATTGCCTCATGTACACAGACAACCTTCTCCTCCTACCACCCAACACTACAACTTGTGAGAGATGCACTTATCTAGCCAAACTGGAGGTAAAGCTCTCTCCAACCAAGACTGAACTTGACAGTCATGAGGAGAAGGTAAACATTTGCACCACACCACACTCATCACATAGTCTCACTAAATCTACACCAGCAAAATCCACACATAGTAATACAAAAACATTCGCGGAGGCTCTCAATAATAATCTGTTTAAGCAACAGAGACCTGAAAAGCAGAAACGCAAGCAACCTCCATCCCCCAACACAACCCAAATGACACATAGCCCACAGACTCAGTGTGCCACTCAACCACAAACAATAAGGCAAAACAATGTACCCAACACACTAGTCATAGGTGACTTTATAGTCAGACACACTGATGTCCCACTCACCAGGCTAAACAAGGAGAAGGTTACTGTCAGCTGCCTGTCAGGTGCCAGGATCCGCCACATAACCCATGCACTCAGGTCACTCCACAACAAGTACAAATATGCCTCTGTCATTGTCCATGTTGGTGTGAATGACCTGAGACGTACCTCCCTGGACTACATGAAAAGAGACATGAAAGAGCTCTCTGATCTTGTAGCCCTGGCAGGTATGACCCTAGCCCTGAGTAGCATTCTGCCATCACCTCGAATGATACCTCAGTACAAAGACAAAATTATTGACTTCAACAATTGGCTAAGCTTCTGGTGTCATTCTAAGGGGATCCAGTATCTGTCTGTTTGGGATAACATGGTCGACAGACCATGATGTTTTGCCACAGATGGTCTGCACCTGTCACCCCTGGAATTCCAGATACTGGCTAAGGCTCTTGCTGCCCCTATAGTGCCTTTTTTAGGCAAGGTTCAAATAACAAATTCACCACCGTAACAGGAACAGGCAAGCAAAAACTGAGGGTAATGCTAATTAATGCTAGAAGTCTAAATCTCAAAATGCACTCACTCGAGGCACTCCTTAAAATGGAGAACATCGATATCTGTGCAGTGGCTGAGACCTAGTTCAAGGCTCCAGAGAGCACCCCTGCACTACCAGGCTATAACTCATACCACACTGTTCGGCCATGTAACCTGGACCGAAACAACAAAAGCGGAGGTGTGTCCATATTCATTAAGGATATCCACACCTCCAGGCTAGTTGCTCAGCATAATGCATCCGAGGTTATCCAAGTGCAACTAACTCTGGGCACAACTGCAATTCAAATTGTAGCTTGCTACAGATCCCCCACCATGCCCCAGGATTCCCACTGCTCTTTTCTTGATGTACTGGAAAATATTAGGCTTCAACCAAACACCCTAATAATGGGCGAATTCAACTACCCCACCATTAACTGGAAAAAACACTTGTGTACCAACTCCTTAGCTCAACGCTTTCTGGAATTCATAAACTCCAATGCCCTGGATCAACTTATCCACACCCCCACCAGCAGCAACAATATCCTAGACCTAGTCATTACCAACATGAGTGACCAGTGTTCCACACCTGAGGTTAACTCTTCGTAGGTCTGATCCGACCATAAGCTAATCACTCTTGGATATAACTTCAGTAAAGAATTTTAAATTACTGCTGTGGTGCCGTTTTTGCTATTGTGCTTCTGGACTTTGTTTGGAATTAGGTTTGTGATTCTGTTCAGTTTGATAAGCTAATCACTCTTGATAGCCACATCCCGTCCCACCCCCCATTAAGGAAATCACAGTAAAAAAAATCTCCAAAGCCAACTTCATGCTTCTTAACACAGAAGTGGTGAACTTCATGACACCCATGCAGATGGACAATAGAGTTACAACTGCTGAATCCTACACAAATGCACTCTATAAGCACTTACACAAGTGCATTGATCATGCTATCCCAAACAGAACCAAGATGCTATCCTCCAAAAAAAGGAAGCCAATCTGATGGTCCCCTACCATAAACAAACTGTACAACAGAAGGAAGAAACTATTGCAAAAGAGAGTAAAATCCCATGAGTGGAGGAGCTCCCTGGTCAGCCTCAGTAAGAAGCTGAGATCCCTTATAAGATCATCCAAAGCTAGCTACGGAAACAAAATCACCACTAATTCTAAGGACAACCACAAAGCATTCTAGAGCTATGGCAATAATCTCGATGGCAACACCAAGATCTGCTCTGAGTTACAGCACAAAGGCATGAAAATTACAGAAACAACTGATATTCCAGCATCCTGGCAGATAGGTTCAGTGCTAACTTTAACCCCCCAACCCCTAAAGGGCCCATATCTATACAGGAAGAATGCAGAGTCCCTGTAATCACCACTACACAGGTAAAAGCTGCACTCTCTAAAGCCAAAAACACAGCAACCATGGGACCGGACAACATCCCAGGCTGTGTTTTACATGAACTTCAGAACGAACTGGCTCCCCACTTAAGCACCATGTTCAATAATAGCCTTGCATCAGGCTTTGTGCCCACTGAATGGCACACAGCAACAGTTATCCCACTCCACAAATGGGAAGCCACCACTGATCCCGGGAACTATCGACCTATTAGCCTGACGAGCCTGGTCTGCAAGGCCATGGAACGTATCATCATGGAACTCATAAACAAAGACATTGGTAACTTCCAAACTCTGGATCCCACCCAGTTCAGGTTTGTGAAAGGCAGATCATGTCTCCTGAACCTGATCGACTTCTTTGAGGCAGTCACCAAAGCCGTAGATGAGGGTAAGGTGGTTCACACAGCCTATCTTGACCTTGCCAAGGCTTTCAACACCATCCCCCATTCTGGAATTATAGCTAAACTCACTAAACTAGGTATAAATCCCTATGTCACAAGATGGGTTGCCAACTGGCTCACTGAGAGAACCCACACTGTAAAAGTTGCAGACTCCAAATCTGACCTCAAAGCAGTGACAAGTGGAGTACCACAGGGTTCCGTCCTGGGACCTCTCCTGTTTGATATCTACTTCTCTGAAGTACAGGCTAACACAGAAGGTCTCTGGCTAATGAAGTTCACAGATGACTGCAAACTAGGAGCCATAGTCAAGTCCCCAAATGATGTGGACATCCTACAGAAGGGCCTCGCTGAGACAGATGCCTGGTGTCAGAGCCATGGCCTCAAGATCAATGCCAAAAAGTGCAGTGTCATCCCCTTTGGTAAAAACTCTGTACCCATGAACTACCACATAGGCAGCAATCTACTTAACACCGAATGTGTGATAAGAGACCTTGGGACCCAGGTGGACAGCAGTCTCTCCTTTGACAGTCACATCGCCACAGTAGTCAGGAAGTCCTTCTATGTGGCATACCTCATCATAAAAGGGTTCTCATCCAGGAAAAAAGAGGTCATTGTTCCCCTCTACTCGACACTCATTAGACCCATTATAGAGTGCAACACACCTTTTGGAATGTACCTCACAAGACATCTGCAGCAGCTGGAAAGGCCACACAAGTACCTCACAAAGAGGATTACTGGCCTCAAACAAATGCCTTACACTGACCGCCTCAAAAAAAAAAACAGCTTTACTCCGTAACATATCACCTACTCCAAGATGATCTCTGCCTAACATATAAAGCTATGTCAAACCCAGAGCTGTTGGACATACTACACCTAAAGAAATCCCAATCCCTCTGAGCTACACACTCTAGGGACCTAAATCTTGTCACCACAATAAGCAGGACATGCTGGAGGGATAGATTCCTGTCACAGAGACTTCCCATACTCTGGAACAGGCTACCCATCTATGTCAAGAAAAATTCTTCATTAACACTCGTCAAGAAAAATCTTGATGAGTGGATGGGAAATAGGAAATACACTCCGGGGATCTCTTCTGTGTCTCTGCTTGACAGTGGCACAGGAAAATAACTTTCTTGGGTGGCGTAAGCCAGGGAACCTTGTTGGCTAGGCTTACGTAGGCCCTTGGGACGATAGCCTAGTACCTACCTATGAACTTATGAACCTATGTACAGAAACAAACTGAACCACTATTTTAAATTAGGTACACACACACATACACACACTTTCCTTCTCTGTAAACAGAACAGGTAGTTTAAATTCAATGTCCAAGTGCGGACTGTGTTTACATATGTGTGGTTTTCCTTAAAGAAGATGCTGCCAGTCTCATAGTGAAGTCAGTGTCAAGAATTGTTTTTTATTTTTGTATTTATTTTTTTATTAGTAGTAGTATTATTATTATGTTAAATACTCCTGGCCAGGGTGGGCCTCCAGCCATGGGGCCCTAGGTGATTGCCTTTGCCACCTAGTGCTGGATGTGGCTCTGAGTACCCTCGCTACTTATGCAAATATTCTGCTGCTCTGGGTTCCTTTGTATTTAAACTGCAGAGACAAAAACTTCATGTGAATGCATAGCTAGGCTTCTAAAGATTCCCTAGGATCAATAGCCTAGCAAGAACTTATAAACCCATGAACCTTTTAAGGGTGATTTTTTGAACAGCATATTGAATATGCTGAATGAATCCTGATGTGTAGTCCATTACTATACCCAATAGTTTGTGTTTACTGCTAGCTCAACTCTAGTATTATTGACCAGCAATGCTTTGTTAAGTCGCAGCAATCTGATTGTTGAGTTGGAGGTAACCATACCATTGGCAAAGTTTTGTTTGGATTTAGTAGTAATTAGGATTGCTCAAGACACACTTAATTTTGTAAAGGAATGCTGTAAGTCACCTTGGAGTTGTTTGACTCAAGAGGCTGCTCAGCGTGTTGAAATGTCTGCATATTAGCTTGTGTTTGCTGGAGATAGGCTGTATATTTTTTATTTATAATTATATTAAAGAATAACAGTTGTAATATTGAACCCTGTGGCTCACTTAATGTTTGCTGAAGAGTTGAGACAATCTGTCCAGTGCACTGTGATCTGTGTTTATGGTAACCTTTAAACCAAGTGAATTGTTTGTGAGGCCCAGTTCCTTAAAACTAGATAATAATATGCGATGCAAAACTATATCAAATGCTTTGGACAGGTCTAGCAATGGGGTTGCAACCATTTTACCTTGAATTTCTGTCATAGGTTCATAGGTTCATAGGTTTATACTAGGCTATCTGCCCCAAGGCATTTATAAGCCTAGCCTGAATTTTTGTGGCTTACGCCACCCCTTATATGAAAAAATACTGTACCCATTAGTTTGTTGTGCCTCTGTCCAGCAGTGACACAGAGATGATTCCCGGGGTAAACCTACGATCTCCCATCAACAGGTCAAGATTTCTCTTGAACAGAGCCAGCGAGGTGCTCTGCCTCACATGGACCGGGACTCTATTCCACAGCATAGGGAGTCTCTGAGTGATAAATCTATCCCTCCAGCACGTCCTATTTATATCCGTGCTAAGGTTTAAGTCGCTTGCTCTAGTGGTTTTGGTGGATTTGGATTTTTTGAGGTGGAGCATGTCCATTAATTCCGGGTTGGACATGGCCTTGTATGTCAGGCACATGTCATCTCTGAGCAGACAGTATGCGACTGAATAGAGCTGGAGTTTCTTCAATCTGGCAGCATATGACAGATTTTGGAGTCCCTTTATCCTTTTGGTGAGAAACTTTTGGGGTCTCTCCAATTGCTGCAGATGTCGGGCGAGATACATCCCGAATGGGGCATTGTACTCGATCATTGGTCTGATAAGTGAAGAGTACAGGGGAACAATGACCTCACTAGATCTGGATGTGAATCCCTTCATGATCAGGTGGGCAATGTAGAAGGTCTTTCTAACCACTTTAGCAACGTGAGTGTCAAAAGAAAGGCCACTGTCAACCTGGGTCCCCAGGTCCCTCATAACCTCTTCTGTGCTTAGTGGATTGCCACCTATATGGTAGCTTGGGGTTACCTTGTTTTTCCCGAAGGGTATGACTATACATTTTTTGGCGTTTAACTTCAGGCCATGGCTCTGGCACCAGCTATCTGTTTCCGTGAGTCCCTTCTGAAGGATATCCGTGTCCGATGCACTTTCCATTATGGCGCCCAGTTTGCAGTCGTCTGCAAACTTTGTCAGCTAAAGTCCTCCCATGTTGGCCTGTACTTCTGAGAAGTAGATGCCGAACAATAGGGGGTCATAATCATACTTTATGAATGTTAGTAATTCTTTTTCTGTGGTACTAACTGGTCTAAATCCACACTTTCTTGTGGAAAGTAATCTGTTCTCTGGTATATATTTAATCAACTGTAGGTGAACACGTTTTTCAATTATTTTACTTAAAGTGGACAAGATGGCCATATGTCTGCAGTTTGTCACTTTAAGAGATTTGCCATCTTTATGTAAGTGAATAACACATGATTGTTTCCAGAGTTTTGGACTATAACTTCTTGGAGAGAGCAGTTGACAAGCAAGGGAGTGCAATGGCATCTACAAGTATTTTGAGGTATTCTACTGCAAGAGAGGTTGAGTTAAGTTTTTGAATATTTTTGTTATCATGCTGGTAGTTGTGGTAAGTGAGAAGGCAGTAGTTACACTGTCTATATCACTCCTGTGTTGGGTGTGGAGGTAAGCAGCATTAATGTAAAATGAATTAAACCTGTAATGCATGCTGGTTTCTGCTGTGAAAGGGAAAGGTTGAGATGTTTTACCAAGTTAAATAAGTTTATTGATTGTTGACCAGCATTGTTTTGGAGTTTTTCTGTGGATTTCCTGTAGGGTAATATAGTGGTTGTGTTTAGTCTTTAGACTGGCACACACGGGTTTCACAGGTGCTAACATTACTGCCAATTATTTGCGTTTTTTCTAAATGCCATACTTTCCATTCATTATCTCTGTTATACATTTGCTTGTTTTATATCTGGGGAAAGTAGCAGTGCAGGTTTGGATCTAACCCTTCTCCTATGTTGAGTTGCAAGTGAGTTTAATATGTGGAAGAAGGGTTTCTTTCTTTATTTATGTATTCTTTGATGACCAGTTAAGTCCCACCTTAGGCCATAACACGTGGAAAGGTTGCTTTCTTTCTTTCTTTCTTTATTCTTTGATGACCAGTTAAGTCCCACCTTAGGCCAGCAGTGTCCTCTTCTCAGGGGAGACCCCATATGGTATTCATATTGACTAGGGCATATTTGGCTAAGGCACTGGGGAACTTTCCCTTACTCTTTTTCAATGGGTCTACTTCTAATGACCGAAACGCCGATTCGCCGACAGTGAAATCACCGACGCCAGAAAACCGACAACACACAAACCCGACAACGCGAAACACCGAACACCATAACACCGACACACTACACGTAAACAACACAGTACACTACAACACATATCCACTAGCCCTAACCCAAACCCTAACCCTAAGGTCCGACACTACCGCACACTCTCCCTACCTGCACCCTAACCCTAACTCACTTACACACCCCAACCCCAAGCTCCGACACTACCGCACACTCTCCCTACCTGCACCCTAACCCTAACTCACTTACACACCCCGAACCCCAAGCTCCGACACTACCGCACACTCTCCCTACCTGCACCCTAACCCTAACTCACTTACACACCCCGAACCCCAAGCTCCGACACTACCGCACACTCACCTATCACACACCCTAACCCTACATCCCTGAGTATTGCACACTTACCTGTCCGCTCCCTACTCCTAAATCCCTCACTATCGCATACTTACCAGGTCGCGCTTACACATTCCCCTTGTCGGTCTTCCGTCTGTCGGGATTCGAGCGTGTTGGTCAACTGCGTTGTCGGTCGTTTCGTGTCGGTGATTTCACTGTCGGCGAATCGGCGTTTCGGTCATTAGAAGTAGACCCTTTTCAATATGTGCCACAGGATCTTTACATCCACATGAGCTACCACCAACTCAGGCAGATGGGCTGCCAGTTAAATGTCGCACCCAAAGAAGTAAAGTATCCTTCCATAGTTGAGTGCAGTATCAGTACTGGAAAATTAATGCAACTACCTGAGTTGGGAACAGAACCCATAGTTTTCTGAGCTTCCAGCTCCAAAGGTGAGTGCACTGCCTGCCAAACCACTGACACTGATATGTTGACATGGTGGCTTTGTTTAAGTAAATTAGTGCATCATCTAAAGGGAGTATTTTATTGGCTCCAAGTTGTTATGCATTGGCATAGACAAGAAAGTTTCCATATCATTTCATTTTTGGAGTTGCGACTGTTTATATTAGATGATTCTATGAATTTTGATGTATGTTTCCATACGATGAAGACCAGGTGATGATAATTAATTATGTCAGGCAGAGTTCCTGCATAGGTAAATTTTTAATATTTGATATCAGTATCCCATCTAAAATACTTTCTTTTTCAGTAGCTGTATCTGTTTGTGTGGTCATATGTATTAGCTGTGTTTAATCCAAATAGATTGATAATAGGATGGATAATTGTATGAGTACAGTTGGACCAGTAAATATTAAGATCATAAGTCCTTAAATTCCTAAGTGCTGATTACTGAGTACTGGTCCAGAGGCCTTCCAGAAACTCAGCCACCATAAAATAAGGATTTTACAGAAATTTGTGTCAACCCAGTTATCACGATTTCCCAGATTGTTAGTGTTATAAATATATAAAGGCAGCTTGTTCCAATAAATAGGAAAGCATTGTGTAATGAACAAACTTCTTAGCTTGGTCTTATTAAAGTTTATATACAACTTTAGATTATGTGACTGGGTTATAGTATTACTACTAGTTTGTAAATGTAATAATTCTCTTTTTTGTCATATATGACTTTAAACCCTAATATTAAGTTCTCTAGCAGTAGTGATAATGTACAGTGCAAAGATGGAAATTTTCTTGCATATGTTTTCATAACCTAACCTTCTCATAGATAATATTCTTTTAGTAAATGTTCTCTGTACTGATTCTAAACTTTATAACTGCTTTGAAAAATAGAGACAGGCAGAACTGTTGTATTCTGAAGTCAATCTGATACACATTGTTTAACGATTTGGCATAATGGGACTACCTCTAGTTATAGTTCTCATTGATATGTCCACTTGTTGCATGGCTTTGTTGACAATGTAAAAGTATTGGTAGTAGTTTCTCCCAAATCTTTCAGTTCACATACTATTCCTAGTATTCTGTCTTGCAGTTTCAGTGTTTCTTTGATCGTTTCTTTAGTAAAGTATATAACTTTACATTTTTTCTGTGCTAAAATATAATCCCTAATATGATGCCGATATGCTTATATTGTGCAGAGTTCTTCATGTCTGAAAATATTTACAGTTTTTTTAATTCTCTTCTGCCTTCCTTCTTCCATACAAATGTAAGTATTCCACTGCATAATTCTTTTGTTTTTTTTTTTTTTTGCCAGTTCTTTACATTTCATACCGTATTCCATTTGGGCCTGCAACTGAATCGATATTCAATTGTCCTAATACTTTACCTAATTGATTTAAAGGAACTTGGTTTTCCAACACTTTATTCTCTTTTTCTGTTAACTATTTTACTTTCCATGTTTTTTTCCCTACCTTCTTTTTACTTTAAACATTTCTTGTACATGTTGTACTACACTATTCATAATCTTTTCCCAAGTTCTTTCTATTTCTCCTTTTACATTTTTATCTCTCTCATTGCACTTCCATCTTCCCTTACTAATCTGCTTAAGTATATTTCTGTAGCACGTGGACTTAAATAGACATGCGTGTTGAAATCTGGTATTGTATATGTACTAAACAACAGTGACAGACAGGAGTAGCTTACCCAACAGATGGTGATATGGTTGACTCATACTTGTGGGAACACCACCTTGGCTAAAGAATTATTATCCCTCAAAAGATATTTTAGGGGATATAATATGTGACATTCAAAAACACTAGTTATAAACATACCTTGAAGTGTATTCTTTCTCATGGCCTTTCCTCTAAGTTTTCTATGGCAGAAGCAATTAATACACAGCTCTCTAGATTGTGGACCTAGATAGCAGCGGGGTTTAAACTCATAATTTTATTTTTTTTATTTATTTTATTTTACATTTGTTAACCGGGGGTGTCTGACTGAGCCGAAAAGGCCCTTTTTCAGCAGAGGCCCGGGGAGAAAAGCTCCACAAAGAAAAATTACAGACACATTTAGTTATTTAGACATAATCAGTATACACACAAATTACAAGAGATGTTTTTACAGTGGTATGCGGCACAAACAGTTACAGTGGAGAGAACAATCAAAAAAAATATTAATTTTAAAAATAAAGGTAAGTAATAGATTTGTGGTGTACGGCTGAACTTTGGAATGTAGGTAGAAAATGTAGTCTATGCCTATGCCTGTAAGACAATAGTGACAGACAAAACTGATTTACTCAACCAATGGCAATATGACACACTCACAGTTCTGTGAACATTAATGCGGGTGAAGTTTTTTGAGGCCTCAGACTACATTTTAGGGAGCAAAAACCACTCCAACACACCACTGATATAATTTCTTCAAGGCTGTGCTTCATGACACATCAGATATGAGTATATCTGCGGTGTCAGTGGTTGATATACTGCTCTGTGAACTATGACCTTAGGCAGGTGTTTGCGTCTGACAAGGTGCAGCTACTGCATGTGTAAGATAATGTTTACAGGCAGGATTTGCTAGTCCAAAAAGAATCATATGTACAATATGACTTACAAAAAAATTACAATTGTGGAGAGAAAGGCCATGTTTTACACACCCTTTAATTGAAGGCATATACACTGAAATACAATGTTCAGGTCATCTCTTCAAGTGTGTGTTGCATGACAACGGCGATGTGAATCTTATATGGCATCATCAGTTAGTGAACAGGGGAAGAGGAAATTGACATGCATTGCATAGGTTTGATTCCAGTGTTGTATGGCTTTCATTTTGTACACAATATAGTGGTTACAGGGCAGAATGTTTTATTCAACTGATTCTGATGTGTGTTGTGTTGCAAAGTGGTCACAAAGTGTGATAGGACCTGTGTTATGAAACTTTGTTATGGTTTTGTGGTGGGTAGATGATGTTAATACATTCATTGTGGTGCTTCCATATGAGCATGCCCAGTATAATGCTATATTCTGTGGTGTGCCATTTAGCACACAGAGCATTCCATAACCAATGTTGTAAAATAATTATTGTCAGTTATTGTTTTGTGGCAAAACCTTATGAGAATTTGCATCCGGCAGCATAGCTCTGCTAACATCCATGCAATGCAGGCATTGACCAATGCGCAGGGGATACCAATATTGTTATAGGCCAGTGTACTGCTGCTATATGTGAAGTGTGGCATTTTCAACACTTTACTTGGTAAATGATGTTAATGTTGCACATTCTTGTGAGCGATGGTTGTGTACTGTGATACAGGTATTAAAAATATCCTGTGCAAGGCTAATTTTAGGGCAAATTGTGATTTACAATATGATGCCATACAGCACTCACGGGTATACTTTGTAAGGCTGTATTTCAATTTGCATGTGTGGCAGCTGCAGCAGGAAGTACATATGTAATATGATGATTACACTGTCCAATCACATAGAAATAAAACTCAAATGAGCTCTTGTAGTAGATGTCTTGACACAATACTGTCAGCAGGAAAATGTTTTGGCTGACTATTATAACCTTTCTATCCATGTGTGTACTTCCTATCACACGTGTATCAATCATGTTTGTATACTAACATTCATAAACACAATACATGTAAATTAACTGCCTGCACGTGATTTTTGCCTTAAACAGCTTGCATCTTAACATGTGTCACATGATCATGTGTCTCATCCCGACTATGTATATCCATCTGTTATAATTAGACATCTATAACAAACCACTGAAGGATATTGTTCTATTAATATGTTGTTGAAAGTGTGGCAAGTCCCTCTGGATTGCAGTGCATAACTACTCGGGATGTATTAACAGTCCCACTTCCTTCTATTCCTAACATCAATGTTGTTGCCACATCTGCGTTTCCACTGAGACTACTTGTATGGTAAGGATTGGACAGCAGTTCATTAATAATGTCATTTGGTCCCCATTTTTAGTTATGGTTAATTTCTCATTATACCTTATTGTTTCTTTAATACCTAATAAGGCAAGAAAAATATTAATCGTTTTTAATCCGATGGCTTTTCAAAGACCAGTATATTTCTATGGTAAGTACTGCCTTTTAATTTCCAAATAGATGCTGGTGAATTTTTCTAAACATGCAGTAGCTGTAGTGTACATAATGTCCAACACCATAGCAGGTTTCTCTGTAAAATGTTGCAATGTCCCTATTATTCATGAACTTCCATGATTGTGTTACACTGTAGCTCTGTCCCTCTTAATGCTTTGGAAAATGTGGCAATCATGTGGAAAAGATAATAAATTATATTTAATAGTTAATGATGATAATTTGAACCATAGCCTTCTTTATGTGTAGAAATAATTTGTAATAAATTCACTCATCTCATTCTGTCGCGATTTCTCAAGTTTTACACTCATATAAA
Organism: Protopterus annectens; assembly: GCF_019279795.1. Lineage (NCBI taxonomy): Eukaryota > Metazoa > Chordata > Ceratodontiformes > Protopteridae > Protopterus > Protopterus annectens. The sequence continues at coordinate 169,656,635 of NC_056748.1, forward strand.
AGTGCCCATGATTACCCCAGCTTTTTATTTCTTGACTTTACCTCAATCTAATAAGGGGTGTTTGCAGGGGTCTATATTACCTTATCGAAATATATTTTCTGTGAATACCAATCCATCAACATTTATACAATGAAATTCACTTCCATGAACAGCGAAAATTTTCCCAGGGTAAGGAAGCACTTGGCCAACACCACAACTTTTCCCTTTCCCCACTGTACTGTGATCTTGGAGTTGGTATATATAGTTAGGGGAGTGTGGGGGCAATGCCACCCACTTGGATGGCTTTGATTTAGTACAGTGTGTGTTCTGGTGTGCTAGGAGGCAAGTGTTTCCTTGCCCTGGGAAAGCTTTCGACGTTCGCTGATTTGGGTTTCGTTGTATAGGTGTCAATGGATTGGTATTCGGTAAAGAGTAATTTCAATTAAGTAATATAGACTCATTTGCACATGATCCTTTTTATAGATAAATGTTCTTGTTAGGTTCCCCCAACCTTGTATTTTATGCATTCCAAGTTGCCCTGTTATTTGCCAAAACACACATATTTGCTTACTGAGCTTAACCAGTGTTTACTATTCTGTGTTTATACTGTGCACATGAGCACTTATGCATCTCAGTGTGGCTACTAGCATGTGTTCTAGGCATGAACACCTACTGCTCAACGTGTAGTTACTTAGCGTCATACAAATGTGATGAGCAATGCTGCCAGTCACTCAAGCACGGCTAATCATGTACGCTCCAGCACAAAGTGTACACACTTGTTAATGAATCCCTGAGACTGAATAAAGCATCCACTTAAGAAAGTCATTGTATATACAAATTCTAATAGCCTGATTGGTCAAAATGCCTGTCAATTATACAACCACCAGGAAGCTCAGCACAAGAAACTCACACTATCTTTGAAAAGACATGGGAAAGCCAATTAAAAAAGGAAAGGAGGGGGCCAGAAATAAAATTAACCTTATTCAAAGACTTCCAAAAATTCTGAGTAATGACTCTGCTTTGGAAGGGCATTCTGTATACAAATTCTAATGGTCTGACAGGTTATGGTGATTAGCATTATTTTTCTAATTCTGGCAGTCCCAGAAGTATCATGTTCTTTCCTTTATCTTAGCCTTTCTATTTGAAAAGGAAGGTCTCTGATCTAGCCGTGTCTTTATTTGACCTTCATGCAATACAAAAAGGACATATGTCATTTTATACTCAAAGAATAATGGACATTAAATACTGAAACTGATGACTGGCCTACAGTTTCCAAAAGGAATTATGTTTACCACTAAGTAAAACAGAACTATAAACAAAACTTGTAAAAATTTAGACATACAAGATTGTGTGTGTGTGTGTGTGTGTACATCTGTTAATGTGTGTTTGTAATTATATGTTGATTATGTCTCTATCATGTATCACAGAATAGTGTTCGCTACTACAAAATTATGCTGTTTTTTTTTTTGTTATATAGTGGACCAGATAAGTTTCCTATTCCCTATCTAGAAGCAAGGCTGACCCAAGTCAAGAGCCAGGCTGTCTTGATTTAGGAATGTTGGTCTGGAAGACTGTGGCCAAATGTCAATGTTCCATGGAAAAAAAAAGGTAAACCATTATTCAGTTACTAATAAAAGTAATTTATTATTCAGTTTGCAGTCAGCTACTTAGACATAGACCCACAAATCATCACCAAGGCTTGTTCTTGCATGGCATTCTGATTTAATTTTTACTTTAGTACTTAGAAATGCAAATCATTAACTGTTTTTGTAATTGATGATGTAATTAACTGGGCTAGCTGACTTACCAAAAGGTACTATAATTCATTTCTTGGTATTGAATTTTAAGCCATGACTTTTGCACCAAGTGTTTTTATGTGTTAGACCTTCCAGAAGGGTGTTCTCATCTTGGGGGGATTCACTGAATGTTCCTTGTTTGCAATAATTTGTGAACTTGGTTAGCCACAGGCCTTTGACATTTGCTTTGACATCTGACAAGTAGATGCCAATGAGGAGTGGGCCTAACACAGAGCCCTGGGGGACTCAATTTGTGAATGGCCTCTTTGTGGAGGTGACCTCACCAATTCTAACCTCCTGGGTCCTATCAGTGAGCCAACTAGTTGTCCAGTGGGTTATAAAAGGGTTTATACTTAGTTCCATAAGTTTGCTGACAATGCCTAAGCGGGGTATTGTATCCAACGCTTTAGCCAGATCTAGGTAGTTAGTTTGCACTATTTTCCTCTGCATCCATCGTCTTAATGACCTCTTCAAATTAGTCTGCCAATTTTGGTAACCATGACCTCCCTGTGACAAAGGAAAACTAGGGTGAAGCCAGTGTCTGGTGATCTTCTATGTCCTTGTTCATAATTTCCATGATAATTCTTTCCATGGCTTTGCAAATAAGAGCATCCTCCATTGACATGGCACAAAGCCTGTTTTAAGACTGTAGTTCAATAATGACTCCAGGGGTCCTGATAAGTCATATTTTAGACTGTTCACAAGGCATCTGAGAATGTTATCCTAATTAGGCTGTGTTCTTGGCTTTAGCACAGCCAGTACATGATCCCTAGTTATAGTTGTGGGGGTTATGTTTGAGGGTATTTCTTGGGGGATGGTTGGGGTGAGAGGTGGTTAAAGTTGGAACTTAATTTCTCTGCTAACACGTTCACTATATCACCAGGCCTGGTGAATGTGGCACCATTAGCAATCAGTTCAGCACATTGCTATGTGCTGCCCTTGAGGTTTCTGACAGAGCTGAAGAAAGCCTTATGGTTATCTTTAACATGGGAGGGTATCCTAACTTCAAAGTTGGCTTTGTTTGGCATAATTAAGACATCTTCGTGGCCTATTTAGTTTGATGTGAGAGTTTTTATCTTTAAAGGAATTACCCTTCCTGATTTTTGCCATAACTGTTTTTCTTTTGTTGCATATCCTGGTTAATCTGGAATGCCACCAGGGCAGTTTGCTTCTGGGGCTAGTCCAAGGTTTACTTCCGATAGGTATAGCAACTTCTATGCAGAGAATGACATGGTTGTATAGTTTCTTTTCTGAGAACAATTCAATGTAGGCTGCTGTATTCTAGGGGTTTGCAAGGGGCACTGAATTTTGACAAACCTTCAATTAATAAAAAGGTAATTTAGCTTGGAAAAGTTCCTAAGTGTTACTGGTTTTAATAGGATTATGGAGTTGATTTTAATTTTGAAGGAAACAGCTTTATGGTTGGACCTTACCAGTGGAGAAGAGATATTGGGGGATGCAACATTCCCCCATATTTGTGAGCAAAAGGTCCAGTATTTTGCAGCCTCTAGTAGGTGTATTCACAATTTGGTCAAAGATGTCTGTATTTACAAAGTCCAGGAATCTCTGGGCCTGTAGATTTGAGGCCATGTAAGATTCACAGTCTGTAGAAGAGTAATTAAAATCTTCCATGAGTAGGGTTTTAAGTTGAATGGTAAGTGTCTCCAGTAGGTCCAAGCATGCATTATGAGCTTCTTGAGACATGGAGGGTGACGTGTATCTGGCAAGTATATGGTACAGGATTTTGTCTATGGTGATCTGAACATGGAGGAACTCCAGCCCCTCATCCTGTATGACTACCCTAGGGATATTCTTCTTACTGATGTATATCGAGACACCTCCACCTTCAGCCCTTGTCTGTGCAAGCTACTGGTCGAAACGTGTGGAAGGTACTGAAACCTTTCACTACTGGGGTACGGTCTGCTGCTTTCAACTATGTCTCAGTAACTGCACAGATGTCTATATTCTCGAGTGTGAGGAGGACTTGGAGGGAGTGTCGTTTATTTAGGCTCCTAGCAATGAGTAGTAACACCTTGAGGTTTGGTTGAGATGATTTTGCTATGTTGGTAGGTTTGTTAATTTGGCAATGCCTAAAAAAGGGACTATGGGGGTGGATAAAGTTTTAGCCAGTATTGGAAAGCCTAGAAGGGAAAGGTGCAGACCATCCTTGGCAAAGCAACTTGGTCTTGTACCCATGTCCCCCCAAGCTTGACAAACATTGGATCCTCTTAGAGTGATACCAGAAAGACAGCCTATTATTGAAATCAATCCTTTTTTTTGCTCATATTGCGACATCATCCTCAGTGATAAAAATATGCTGCTCAGTACTAGGTTCATACCAGGCTAAGACAAATAGCCGGAAATTTTCATAATGACTTCATGTTGTCCAGGGAGGTACATCTTAGGTCATTTATGCTTACACAGACTGTGAAGGAATCATACTGGTACCTGTGGAGTAATGACCTTAGTGCATGTGTAATACACCACATGGACTATGGTATAATAATACTGGTACCTGTGGAGTAAAGACATAAGTGCAAGTGTAATACACCACATGGACTATGATATAATCATACTGGTACCTGTGGAGTAATGACCTGAGTGTGTGTATAAAAAATACATCACATGGACTATGATAGAATCTTATTGGTACCTGTGGAATAATGGCATGACTGCATGTGTAATATACCACATGGACTGTGATGGAAACATACTGGTACCTGTGGAGTAATCAGCTGAGTGCATTTGTAATACATCACATGGATTATGATGGAATCATACTGGTACCTGTGGAGTAATGACTTGATTACAGCTATAATACACCACATGGGCTGTGATGGAATCATACTGGTACCTGTGGAGTAATGACATAAGTGCATGTGTAATATACCACATGGACTGTGATGGAAACATACTGGTACCTGTGGAGTAATGACATGAGAGCAGGTGTAAAACACCACATGGACTATGATGGTACCTGTGGAGTAATGATATGAGTGCATGTGTAATACACCACATGGACTATGATGGAACCATACTGGTACCTGTGGAGTAATGACCTGAGTTTATGTGTAATACACCACATGGACTATGATGTAATCATACTGGTACCAGTGGAGTAATGACATAAGTGCATATATAATACACCACATGGACTATGATGGAACCATACTGGTACCTGTGGAGTAATGACCTGAGTTTATGTGTAATACAACACATGGACTATGATGTAATCATACTGGTATCTGTGGAGTAATGATTGAGTGCCTGTGTAATACACCAAATGGACTAAGATATAATCATACTGGTACCTGTGGAGTAATGACCTGTGCGCATGTGTAATATATCACATGCACTATGATATAATCATACTGGTACCTGTTAAGTAATGACCAGATTGCATGTGTAATACACCACATGGACTAAGATATAATCATACTGGTAACTATGGAGTAATGACATGAATGTGTGTGTAATATACCACATGGACTGTGATGGAAACATACTGGTACCTGTGGAGTAATGACATGAGTGCAGGTGTAATACACCACATGGACTATGATGGAATCATACTGGTACTTGTGGAGTAGTGACATGACTACATGTGTAGTACATCACATCAACTACGATATAACCATACTGGCACATGTGGAGTAATGACTTGAGTGCATGTGTAATACACCACATGGACTATGATGGAATCATACTGGTACCTGTGGAGTAATGACATAAGTGCATGTGTAATACACCACATGGACTATGATGGAATCATACTGGTACCTGTGGAGTAATGACCTGAGTGCATGCGTAATACACCACATGGACTGTGATATAATCATACTGGTACCTGTGGAGTAATGACTTGATTACAGCTGTAATACACCACATGAACTATGATGGAATCATACTGGTACCTGTAGAGTAATGACTTGAATGCATGTGTAATACACCACATGGACTATGGCATAATCATACTGGTACCTGTTAAGTAATGACATGAGTGCATGTGTAATACACCACATGGACTATGATATAATCATACTGCTACCTATGGAATAATGACCAGAGTGCATGTGTAATACACCACATGGTCTCTGATGGAATCATATCGGTACCTGTGGAGTAATGACTTGAGTGCATGTGTAGAACACCACATGGACTACACTATAATCATACCGGTACCTGTGGAGTAATGACTTGAGTGCATGTGTAATACACCACAAGGACTAAGATATAATCATACTGGAACCTGTTAGGTAATGACCTGAGCACATGTGTAATACACCTGCATGGGCTATGATGGAGCCATACTGGTACCTGTGGAGTAATGACTTGAGTGCATATGTAATACACCACATAGATTATGATGGAATCATACTGGTACCAGTAGAGTAATGACTTCAGTGCATGTGTAATACACATGGACTATGGTATAATCATACTGGTACCTGTGGAGTAATGACATGAGTGCATGTTTAGTACACCTCATTGACTATGATATAATCATACTGGTACCTGTGGAGTAATGACTTGATTACAGCTCTAATACACCACATGGACTATGATGGAATCATACTGATACCAGTAGAGTAATGACTTGAGTGCATCTGTAATAAACCAGATGGACTATGGTATAATCATACTGGTACCTGTTAAGTAATGACATGAGTGCATGTGTAATACACCACATGGACTATGAAGGAATCATACTGGTACCTGTGGAGTAATGACCTGAGTGCATGTGTAATACACCACATGGACTATGATGGAATCATACTGGTACTTGTGGAGTAATGACATGACTGCATGTGTAGTACACCACATGGACTATGATATAACCATACTGGTACCTGTGGAGTAATGACTTGAGTGCATGTGTAATACACCACATGGACTAAGATATAATCATACTGGTACCTAATAAGGCATGACCTGAGTGCATGTGTAATACACCACATGGACTATGATGGAGTCATACTGGTACCTGTGGAGTAATTACCTTAATGCATATGTAATACACCACATGGACTATGATGGAATCATACTGGTACTTGTGGAGTAATGACAAGAGTGCATGTATAATACACCACATGGATCATGATATAATCATACTGGTACCTGTGGAGTAACAACTTGATTAAAGCTGTAATACACCACATGAACTATGATGTAATCATACTGGTACCTGTGGAATAATGATATGAGTGCATGTGTAATACATCACATGGACTATGATTGAATCATACTGGTACTTGGGGAGTAATGACATGAGTGAATGTGTAATACACCACATGGACTATGATATAATCATACTGGTATCTGTGGAGTAATGACTTGATTAAAGCTGTAATACACCACATGAACTATGATGGAATAATACTGGTACTTGGGGAGTAATGACATGAGTGTATGTTTAATACACCACATGGACTATGATGGAAAAAATACTGGTACTTGTGGAGTAGTGACATGACTGTATGTGTAGTACATCACATCGACTATGATATAACCATACTGGTACATGTGGAGTAATGACTTGAGTGCATGTGTAATACACCACATGGACTAAGATATAATCATACTGGTACCTGTTAAGTCATGACCTGAGCGCATGTGTAATACACCTACATGGGCTATGATGGAACCATACTGGTACCTGTGGAGTAATGATTTGAGTGTATGTGTAATACACCACTTGAACTATAATGGAATCATACTGGTACATGTGGAGTAATGATATGAGTGCATGTGTAATACATCACATGGACTATGATGGAATCATACTGGTACCTGTGGAGTAAAGACATAAGTGCATGTGTAATACACCACATGGACTATGATGGAATCATACTGGTACCTGTGGAGTAATGACCTGAGTGCATGCGTAATACACCACATGGACTATGATATAATCATACTTGTACCTGTGGAGTAATGACTTGATTACAGCTGTAATACACCACATGAACTATGATGGAATCATACTGGTACATGTGGAGTAATGATATGAGTGCATGTGTAATACATCACATGGACTATGATGGAATCATACTGGTACCTGTGGAGTAAAGACATAAGTGCATGTGTAATACACCACATGGACTATGATGGAATCATACTGGTGCCTGTGGAGTAATGACCTGAGTGCATGCGTAATACACCACATGGACTATGATATAATCATACTCGTACCTGTGGAGTAATGACTTGATTACAGCTGTAATACACCACATGAACTATGATGGAATCATACTGGTACATGTAGAGTAATGACTTGAATGCATGTGTAATACACCACATGGACTATGGCATAATCATACTGGTACCTGTTAAGTAATGACATGAGTGCATGTGTAATACACCACATGGACTACGATATAATCATACTGCTACCTATGGAGAAATGACCATAGTGCATGTGTAATACACCACATGGACTATGATGGAATCATATCGGTACCTGTGGAGTAATGAGTTGAGTGCATGCGTAGTACACCGCATGGACTATGATATAATCATACTGGTACCTGCGGAGTAATGACGTAAGTGCATGTGTAATACACCACATGGACTATGATGGAATCATACTGGTACCTGTGGAGTAATGACTTGAGTGCATGTGTAATACACCACAAGGAAAAAGGTATAATCATACTGGTACCTGTTAGGTAATGACCTGAGCACATGTGTAATACACCTACATGGGCTATGATGGAGCCATACTGGTAACTCTGGAGTAATGACTTGAGTGCATGTGCAATACACCACATGGACTATGATGGAATCAAACTGGTACCAGTAGAGTAATGACTTGAAAGCATGTGTAATACACCACATGAACTATAGTATAATCATACTGGTACCTGTTAATTAATGACATGAGTGCATGTGTAATACACCACAGGGACTATGATGGAATCATACTGGTACCTGTTAGGTAATGACATGAGTGCATGTGTAATACACCACATGGACTATGATATAATCATACTGGTACCTGTGGAGTAATGACTTGATTAAAGCTCTAATACACCACATGAACTATGATGGAATCATACTGGTACCTGTGGAGCAATGACCTGAGTGCATGTGCAATACACCACATGGACTCTGATGGAATCATACTGGTACTTGTGGAGTAATGACATGACTGCATATGTAGTACACCACATGGACTACGATATAACCATACTGGTACCTGTAGAGTAATGGCTTGAGTGCATGTGTAATAAACCACATGGACTAAGATATAATCATACTGGTAGCTGTTAAGTCATGACCTGAGTGCATGTGTAATACACCCACATAGGCTATGATGGAACCATACTGGTACCTGTGGAGTAATGATTTGAGTGCATGTGTAATACACCACTTGAACTATAATGGAATCATACTGGTACATGTGGAGTAATGATATGAGTGCATGTGTAATATACCACATGGACTACGATATAACCATACTGGTACCTGTGGAGTAATGACATAAGTGCATGTGTAATACACCACATGGACTATGATGGAATCATACTGGTACCTGTGGAGTAATGAATTGAGTGCATGTGTAATACACCTACATGCACTATGATGTAATCATACTGGTACCTGTGGAGTAATCACATAAGTGCATGTGTAATACACCACATGGACTATGATGGAATCATACTGGTACCTGTGGAGTAATGACCTGAGTGCATGTGTAATACACCACATGGACTATGATATAATCATACTGGTACCTGTGGAGTAATGACTTGATTACAGCTGTAATACACCACATGAACTATGATGGAATCATACTGGTACTTGTAGAGTAATGACTTGAATGAATGTGTAATACACCACATGGACAACAATATAATCATACTGGTACCTATGGAGTAATGACCAGAGTGCATGTGTAATACACCACATGGACTATGATGGAATCATATTGGTACCTGTGGAGTAATGAGTTGAGTGCATGTGTAATACACCACAAGGACTAAGATATAATCATACTGGTACCTGTTAAGTAATGACCTGAGCACATGTGTAATACACCTACATGGGCTATGATTGAGCCATACTTGTACCTGTGGAGTAATGACTTGAGTGCATGTGTAATACACCACATGGACTATGATGGAATCATATTGGTACCTGTGGAGTAATGACTTGAGTGCATGTGTAATACACCACAAGGACTAAGATATAATCATACTGGTACCTGTTAGGTAATGACCTGAGCACATGTGTAATACACCTACATGGGCTATGATTGAGCCATACTTGTACCTGTGGAGTAATTACTTGAGTGCACGTGTAATACACAACATGGACTATGGTATAATCATATAGTACCTGTGGAGTAATAACATGACTGCATGTTTAGTACACCTCATAGACTATGATATAATCATACTGGTACCTGTGGAGTAATGACCTAAGTGCATGTGTAATACACCACATGGACTATGATGGAAAAAATACTGGTACTTGTGGAGTAGTGACATGACTGTATGTGTAGTACATCACATCGACTATGATATAACCATACTGGTACATGTGGAGTAATGACTTGAGTGCATGTGTAATACACCACAAGGACTAAGATATAATCATACTGGTACCTGTTAGGTAATGACCTGAGCACATGTGTAATACACCTACATGGGCTATGATGGAACCATACTGGTATATGTGGAGTAATGACTTGAGTGCATGTGTAATACACCACAAGGACTAAGATATAATCATACTGGTACCTGTTAAGTAATGACCTGAGCACATGTGTAATACACCTACATGGGCTATGATTGAGCCATACTGGTACCTGTGGAGTAATGACTTGAGTGCATGTGTAATACACCACATGGACTATGATGGAATCAAACTGGTACCAGTAGAGTAATGAGTTGAAAGCATGTGTAATACACCACATGAACTATAGTATAATCATACTGGTACCTGTTAATTAATGACATGAGTGCATGTGTAATACACCACAGGGACTAAGATATAATCATACTGGTACCTGTTAGGTAATGACCTGAGCACATGTGTAATACACCTACATGGGCTATGATTGAGCCATACTTGTACCTGTGGAGTAATGACTTGAGTGCATGTGCAATACACCTACATGGGCTATGATTGAGCCATACTGGTACCTGTGGAGTAATGACTTGAGTGCATGTGTAATACACCACATGGACTATGATGGAATCATATCGGTACCTGTGGAGTAATGACTTGAGTGCATGTGTAGAACACCACAAGGACTAAGATATAATCATACTGGTACCTGTTAAAGCATGACCTGAGCACATGTGTAATACACCTACATGGACTATGATGGAACCATGCTGGTACCTGTGGAGTAATGACCTTAGTGCATATGTAATACACCACATGGACTATGATGGAATCATACTGGTACTTGTGGAGTAATGGTATGAGTGCATGTATAATACACCACATGGATTATGATATAATCATACTGGTACATGTGGAGTAATGACTTGATTAAAGCTGTAATACACCACATGAACTATGATGTAATCATACTGGTACCAGTGGAGTAATGACCTGAGTGTATGTGTAATACACCACATGGACTATGATGGAATCATACTGGTACTTGTGGAGTAATGGCATGAGTGCATGTATAATACACCACATGGATTATGATATAATCATACTGGTACCTGTGGAGTAATGACTTGAGTGCATGTGTAATACACCACATGGACTGCGATGGAATCATACTGGTACCTGTAAAGTAATGACATGAGTGTATGTGTAATACCTCACATGGACTATGATATAATCATTCTGCTACCTGGGGGATAATGACCTGAATGCATGTGTAATACACCATATGGACTATGAAGGAATCATACTGGTACCTGTGCAGTAATGACCTGAATGCATGTGTAATACACCACATGGACTATGACAGAATCTTACTGGTACCTGGGAGTAATGACTTGAGTGCATGTGTAATACACCACATGGACTATGATGGAATCATACTGGTACCTGTTAAGTAATGACATGAGTGCATGTTTAATACACCACATGGACTATAATGGAATCATACTGGTACCTGTGGAGTAATGACTTGGGTCTATGCATGATTTGGCAGATCCTGGCTCTCGATTAGCAGCTAGCAGTTCTCTGTTCCTTGTTCAGACTAGTTATTGGGGCATGAGTATATCTTATAATGGAGTTCCCTATAACAGGAGTGCTGAGATGTGTGTTTGCTTGTCTTAGGATTTTAGTATTTGGGGCTCCACTGAGAGTGACAATATGTGTGATGTTAGGTATTGTTTCTCCTAAGTGTCTTTGGATTTACTGAGGCATAGTTTTAACAAGGGGTGGTCTAGGCAAGCTTTGTTGTTTAGGAAGACTGATTTTAAGTGTCTCAACATTAGTGTGTGTGTGTGAGAGAGAGAGAGAGTGTTGCATGCTATGTGAGGTGGGTGTTGTGTGAGTGGCTTCGGCAACCTGAAGTGTGCTTGTATGTGAGACCTTAGCCTCCAGCGTCATTGTGTAATTACATTTCTCACATACTGTGTCTAAGGATTAAGTGGTTGTTGGTAAACATGATACAATTGCTATATTGTCTCAAGTTGCCCATATCCACAAACTGGCTACAGAGAAGTTAGGAAATTGTATATCCATACATTAAACATTTATCAACACCCACAATATCAACAGTTTATTACCCTTCTCCCTGTATCATCAGTTACAGGATCTGATTCAAACTTATTAACTAACCTCTACACTGCAGGAATTGCAGTAATGAAATTAATACTATGACACAAGAAAACAGTGATTTTATATGTAAAACAACTTTAAAATGAAATGTAAACTACTTTAGTAAATCATTATTCAGCATATAATAACAGAACACAAATGAAGAGGACAAATGCCATAACCTCAAGGGAAAAAAATAACAGAAAGCAAATCTTACATACTTTTACATCATGTAGTACAAAATAAAAAAAGCCTCACCATTAACTAGACTGATATGAAAACTTAAAACAAATCATACCCACATAGGAAAAGGCTAACTTATTAACTTACCTAATTACAAAAAAAAGTTAAAAGAGTAAAGAGCTGAATATGACATTAAAAACTAGAAAAGGTCTCCAACCTCAAAAGTAAAGAATGTCCCCACGCTACAATCCAACCACAGTAATGTAAAGAAGCTAGTTCCTCTTCTTATCACCATCTGTCATTAGTATAAAGCCACTAAGACAATGAAAGCAATTTATAAAAACATTTAGTTTCCAAATAGGTAGTAGCACATATGAACTATACTAATAACAAGGTTATAGAAACTCTAACAACACATAACGACATAATGTAGAAAGTCCTCTGGAAATTTCCTTCCAATTATAGTTGATATTTTAGATTGACAGTAGAAATATATACATTTTCAGAGATGGTCAGTCACCATATTTCCCATATACTCTGCGCTTTCTCATGACATCATTTGCATAGTTTCAGAACCAAAGCTGTAGTCATCATGACAGAGAGAACAGAACAAGGCTATTCCTTTGTTTCACAACAAAGCAGCTCTACAACCTTATCTAGCTTGTATTATACAGTTTGCTGTAAGTATTTCTGGTCTGAAATACAGAAATCCATTTTGTCAGTTGTCATGTCTGAAATAATTCTACTAGAGAAAATCTACCCTGACACTTATGTTTTTATATTTCAATATAGGGGTAATAGTTCTCTCATCGATTTAGCCTTTATCAATAAATCAAACTTTTATTTACTTAAGAAAGTTGGTATAAGATACCTGAGTCTAGGCTACTTTAGATAACCATCTGATCATTTTTATACTTACACTGAGAAATAATTCAGGAGATTAGACATGAGGTGTAGGGAAAAGGAGCACTAAGTTAGAAGCACACCTATTGGCTGGAGTGCTTGAATGGTAGCACTCACTCTATGCATTTACATGCATAATTATTATCAGTTTCCTAGTACCTATTTTGTATTATTTTATTAATATCCTACACATGAAGAATAGCAAGATTTGAAGTATAAACACTAGAACTAAGACCTTTAAAAAAATCTTATTCCCCAACGTGGAAACAGAATGGTTATCCATGTTATAATGAGCCATCAATTCCATGGCATATAGAGCATTTACAACTTTAAGAAGTACCCATTTTATTTTTAAATCTCATTTCACTACCTGAAATAATTGTGCAGTATTTTACTTCACACATTCTCCCCTTTGTCAGCGAGAATAAATACATTTTACCTGTGCTAACTCCAGAAATACCTGTTTATTTGACATTATGTCACAAAAGTCAGGACTCGACCTCCATGATTCCTGCTGCATTAAACAGTAATTTTGCATTCACCTCACATTTGTTCACATCCTCATGCCAGTCTGCAATGTACATTTTTTCTGTTTTTATCCTCACATGTAATTTATACCCTGTTGTTTTTAACATAGTCTACAATGTACTGCTAGTATTTTTATATTTCCAATACTCCATGATATCTTAGGCATTAATGTATGGTCTACAGTATTCTAAATTTCATTAAATCCTTTACTGCTTATTTCCTGAGGTAATAACAACACATCTTAACTAACATGCTACAATGAATGTGTCACTTTTCCCTTTAACTGATGTCTGAATACTGGCAGCTATAAAGCTGTTTGACTATATGCCCATGCTGTGCATATTGGGAAACCTGCCTGGTAAATGTAAACATAAAATAAATGTGCTCCCTGTTAATAGAATTCTAACAAATTTCTGTTGTGCCCTAATAATAGCCATTTTTTGACCAGGTAGGATTACTGGACACACAGTTCCTTTTTCAGAAATAAGCTGAAAGCAATGTTTAGTTAAGTTACTTGCTCAAGCTCACACATTAGACAAATGAGAACTGAGGGAACCAAACCCTTTGCAAAAGGAACTGCAATCCACAACTTTAATCCTCTGTGTCACCTGTCAGATTTATTGTTGATACCATTTTCTTCAAGAGAAGAAAGGAATTAAATATGTTTTAATAAAATAATTAACCCCTTTATCAGTATCACTATAACATACAACTACATCCATTGAAAATGTCTCACACTTCATAAGTAATATTCCCCTGATGCACAGGCACAATCTCCTTTATTCTGTCTGTTCCATCACCTTTAACTTTGCAAGAAGTTCTGTTACCTTTTGTCTCATGATTTTCCATTATTTGTCTAAGTTTCGACAACCAGGTTACTCTTTCTCCCTAATTAATCATTTAATTAATTAAATTAATTAGTCCTATTTTACTACTCAAAGGGATTTTAGAATTACTAATAAAACACAATTAAACTCATGAAGGAGAATTATGAACATGAAAACTGCATTTAGAATCTTATCATTCATATTTAGCTCCCTGTAATTCTAGGAAAAATGACTTTTCTGTGAAAGTTCACACATGTGCATATGTGCAAAGTGATTAGCACATAATTACAATGCATTAGTTATCACTGACTTGAAGCAAATACCAATTTCAGTTGATTACCACCCTCTACATGAATAAAGGTCTCCATATGCCTACCCACAAATTTACCAGTGTTAAAACTCGAAAGCCTTTTACAAAATTCTTGTCAATTTTCTCACACACCACAGAATAATTATGGCAAGATTGTTTGTGGATCCCTGACACAAAATAGATTTACTGGAACTTTCTATACACAACAAATACCTAATTTCTTATGTGTCAGAATAGCTGTCACTGGTTAGCTAGGAATCAAATCCTAAATCTTCTGATTTACATAACTTGAATGCTTCAGTTGGTTTTCACTGTAAACACACAAAAAATGTGCAGCTTTAAATGTTTTAGCCCTATAACAGTCTTTTCTTGTTTGCCTGCTTAAATTCTAACACCAGATAATTAATAACAGAAACAACAGGAGTTTTTCCTTTTATATTCCTTTATTTTTTCTCATTTATTATTGATTTGTTTGACTGTGGCTAGAATTTAAAACAGTGATGACTTCCCTAGCCTCTTGTCTGCATCATGCGTTAAACCATGATTGCTTTTTACTCCACCCAGAAGTCAGAGATGTATTTCCTGCGATCAATACAGAGATATTTGCAAGAGAATTGCCTATCTTGTCTTTACATCTCCATCCGATGACAGCAAATCAGGAACTGACTATTTTAAGGCTCCATACTGAAATGTCAACACTCAAAATGCTGAGTGCCAACAAGTCGAAAAAAAAAAAAAGACCAAAAACACAGGAGAAAAGTGAATCTTGAAAATCACTCTTCTCCTTAAAACTTAAAACTTAAATATACCAAGTTTGAGATTGCCATACTTCTGAGAAAAATAAATATTCCAAGAAATGGAATCTCAGACTTAGTATAAATAAGACTTAACATTTGGCCATTTAGTCTCCATAATTCAGAACTCGTGCTAGCAGGTCCCTACTTTTCAGATGGTTACTGTTTTTAATACCATACATTTTTATGAACAAATTTGTCCCTCTTGTAATGCTGATTTTTTTTTTAATTCTACTGCTGATTTCAGTTTATCTGGGATGTTTACCTTGGGACAAGAAGAAATAATATGAATTTAGTCAAAACAGTTTTTAACAAAGAATTTACACTTGCACATTTCCTTTGCCCTTGGCAAAAAATGTTATTTTAAACAATTTGATCTGTGACCACACTGCATGGCATTATTTAATATTATGATGTTTCAAAACTCACAAATTATTCTCTGTGTAACTAGAGTGTTGTAGAATGTCAGTGGAAAACAGGTAGTCCACTTGTTGATTATTTTCCTATCAACAAATGTAGCCAAATCTGTTTACTCTCCATTCTTTTCTCTTTGGAAATGCAATAAACAAAAAACAGTCACATTCTGTACATCTAGGGACCCATTTAGAATGGACACAATATATCCTTTTTCATTGCATCATCCTGAACAGACAAAACATTTTGAATTACTATTTAATATTTATAAACGTCTACATTTTTACACATGGTAGATGTTTATCAACAAATTACATTTGAAATATGCCTGGATTTCTGTTACCATTAAGTCAACAGCCCTGTGTACATGCAGTTTTGCAATTATATTATGTGGTTTATTGAAAAACATTAACCTCTAGAACTAACTCACATTTTTTTATAAAATCTTTAGCATCAAAAACGCCATATGAAATAAAACTCAAAGATACCTGCATAAACCTTACTTTGTCTCCACCAATAAATGGGGGTGAATGTAACAGTGTGTGTATGTCTGTGCATGTGTGTTTGAGTGGGTCTACATCAAAACATTGAAATCTCATAACATTAAATTCAAAACACTGTGACCATAACATCAAAACCCCACAAAAATAAAAACTCAACACTGAAACTTTGCATCATAAGATTAAAAATGGCAACGCACATGGAAATAATATCCCCTCCACCTATAACAACACCAAACTAACAAACACACTTTTTACTATCTTTCTGCAGGGGGGAAGCCCACTTACACCCCTCTTGTGTGGGGCTTGCCCCCCCACCCCCTGTAAATTAAATATACCAACACCAAGATCACACTATAGTGGAAAAAAGTTAATTTCTTAACCTCACTGTATCGTGACCACCATGCAGAATGTAAACATAATGTCTAAATCACTTACCTGTATGGCCTAAAAACACATACAGATTGGCAAAATAAACACTTTTTCACCGACTCACTTCTCTCAGCACTTCTCAGAACACTAACTTAACTTCCATGAAAGCAACATCTCCATATGTTTACATTCTATATGGTGATCATGTTACAGTGGGGTTAGGAAATATTTTTTTTTCCACTGTAGTGCAATCTAGGAGTTGGTATATATAATTTGCAGGGGGTGGGGACATAGCCCTCCACATGGGGGGCTTGCCCCTCTGCAGAAATGTAGTAAAAAGTGTATTTCTTACCTTGGTGTTGTTATAGGTGGAGGTTATGTTATTTACATGTGCGTTGTAGTTTTCAATGTTATGATATACACTTTCAGTGTTCTGAGTTTTTGTTATTTTGGGTTTTCAGTGTTTTGGGTTTTTGATGTTATAGTTTCAGTGTTTTGAATTTCAATGTTTTGAAGTAGACCTGCTTGTGTTTACATATTTAAGTGATTTATAGTTACCTGCAAAAAAATATCAAAACACACTAACATTCATGCAATATACATTTTTATGTGTTTGATCATACCTTTTATACTCTGGAACTGAAATCATGTCATTAAGATAACAGTATAAAATTAGCACTGAATAAAGGTCCACACTGCAACTTTGCAGAAATGTGAGGAATTAAATCTAACACCTGTAATGTTACATTTAACCACCCATAATATTATTTTTTTCCAAACTCATGAAGAGTTACTGGTGATTTATAACTATGACAACATTTGTCACATTGCCCACATATGGAAATCATTATAGGAAAGACTTATGTTAGCTTATATATTTCCACTTTGTATAATTAAGACCTGTATGACTGTTTTAAAATGTCAGTGCACACAGAACCCATGAAAAGAAAGAAAAGGTTATTAAAATCCAAGTTGTCTTCTGTGTAAAACTTTCTTCTATTGTTTTCTCTTCTCTCCTCTGTTCTTCTCCCTTTCTTCAAAATGCAGCCAGTCTCTGGGTATTATGAACATCTATCTACATTTTACAACCAACTTTTCCTGTGTGAACCTTTATGATTTATGGATGACAATATGTGGAAATTTTTCTCCTTGCAGTTTGCCTGTGTCTGTTCAGAGCTTTATGATTTATGGCACACAGTCTATCTCTTGAAAAAGAAATGTAGAATGGATTATTTTACTTTTTAAGCTGTCCAGACACAGTTCAGTTCTAATTTATATGGAAGCAGAAGGGCTAAAGAACATTGCCAGGCAGCATTCTATTTTAATTTACAACATATTTTCATCAGCTTCCTTGGCAACTCAAAACAAGGATCATGTGATGAGCTCATACATACTCTACTGTTTAAAGACTTTTTTACTAGTTCATAGCTAAACCCTATACTGCAAAAAAGTAAAACTTCAAAACTTTTCCTTGCCATAATAGTTGCACTGGCAAGGAGTTGTGTTTTAAATGGCAGCTTCCAAGTATCCCAAGAATTTACATTTATCAGCCTGTTTGTACCTTATTAGTTCCTGTCTGCATGACAGTTAAATATTATTTTGTGTATCTTTTTTTTTTGTTCCAGCTGCTTCACAGAGATTATTTTATAGTTTACTGTATTAAACCATACATGTCATTAATGTTGTCTAGGACAGAAAAGCATTAATTTATTATTTTATTTATTTATTTTTTTACCTTGAAGAGAAATTCCCTTTGAGAACTTAGACTCACAGTCCGTGTATCTAATAATGAAACACTGAAGTTGGTAGCTGTACTGCAGTTCTATTTTTTTCAAGATGCGTCTCTTTCTGAATTGATGTCTTGCTGCCCTAGCCTTTCTTCATTATCATTTACAGAAGATGCTTCAGGGTCTATTCATTTTGGCTAGTTGAAGATTTGGGATTTCATTTTACCTTCTTGTTTTTATCACTGTTTTCTGGCTAGAGCTCTGTCTAATTTCTTTGGGCAGCTTGTCAGTCCTTCAATGAGGGAATGCATTGCTACTGCATCCCCCAAACTCCTGCTGGTTCTACCAAATGTTAAGAAGTTAGTTCCTCTACTTAGTACCATCTATTATTAGTATAAAATGACTAAGACACTGAAAGCAGTTTGTGAAAATACTTATTTTCCAAATCGATAACACCACATGTAAGCTATAGTAATAATCTTAGAAACACTGTAACATAGCAGAACCACAGAATTAAATTCATGGACCAAGTCTTCCAGAACATTCCTTCCATTCATAATTCATATTATAGATTTACAATAGAAATATACAATTATTATTCAGAGACTGTCAGTCAGCTTATTTCACACATACTCTGCACCTTCTGGTGACTTCATTCTTATAATTATGCAAATAAAGCTGCATTCAACTTAGAATGGAGAAAATAATCCATGGGCATTCCTTTGTTTCAGAACAAAGTAACACTATAAGCCTATCTAGCTTTTAACATTATGCAGTTTGCTGTAAACATTTCTGGTCTGAAATACAGGAATCCTTTCTGTCAGTTATAATGATTGAAATAATTCCACCCATCATTACTAATGATTGGATGGTTTAGTGAGGTCCTTGAAGTAGTTCAGCTGGAGTCAGTCACAGCCCCAGCATTGCACTGAGAAGATGATCAAACTTGGCTATCTAGAGGAAGTAAAAGTCATAACAAGGTTTCTGTAGGTGAACCTGCAGAAGGATCATTAATGTGGAAGGTCCCTGGATGGCTCTGTCCCCAGGGACAACCTCTCCTTGCTCCACTGCCCTGACCCTCTCTGTCTGTCTCTGTCCAACCCCCTTAGAGGAGGCCAGCATGACCGAGCCTGTGACTCCCAGGGGGTGTGCGGGAAGGGGGAGCAAGAGGCAGGGTGTCGTCTTTCCCCCTTGCCTCCCAGAATAGGGGTCCCATCCACATGGCAGGAGGTGCAGTCATTCCACCTCCCCAAGGGGATGGCCATGGAAGGGGTGGCCCAGCCACTGGTGCAGTCTATCATATGCCCCAGAGGTGACTAATACCCCCACTCAACAGGGGGAGAGGGTCCTATCCTGGCAGAGGACACTATGCCCTCCCCTCTGGCCATGCAGGTCCATGTACACCAGTGTCCTCTCCCCTTGATGTCAGTAATGATTACCTGAGGAGGATGCCCCACTCCCCACAGGGCATCGGTTTGAAGACCCAGAAGATCAGTGGTCCGGCCACACATTGGCCACCACGGGGCTCTCTGATCTCAGTGCTGCAGGGCCAGTAACCCTGGTTCAGGCACCCATGACAACACCCATAAAACCTCTCCTGCATGTCTCTCGGTGCGTTGCTGTCAGCAGGAGTGCCATCAGTTACCGAGCGAGAATGATACAACTCTGAGCAGTGGATCAGCTGGCTCACGTGTAGATAGAGAATGCAGCTAGCTATGATAACTAATGTGAATTGCAGGACACAGTGATCATCGAGACTTCAAACACACTTTGTGGCCCCAAGTTACTCCTGGTGCTACACTTCTCTGAGGGTCGTCATGCCTTCCATAGCCCCCAGGGGTGTCCTGCCCCCAGGAGGGCAGGGACAGGGCATTGACTGAGCCTGTTGCAGGCCCTCATCCCCCAGGGTGAGATATGGACAAAGGAGAAGAGTTTCTGCTGTCCATGGTACTGCCACTCGGCTGCCATCTCTGGGGGCATGGCCTGACGGTTTACTATCATTAGTGCAAATGACAATCTACTGGCACATTTGCTGCCAAATATCAGATTGTCATTTGCAAAATGTGAACTGTACAGGACAGTCGAACACACTTATGCGAATGCAGTAGTGCATTCGTATAAGTGTATTCGACTATCCTGTATGGAGATTGTAGTACAGCGTGATTGGAATTTCATCCAAATCCCCACTGTGGTACATTCTTGAAGTTGGAATATATTATAAGCAGGGGGTGTGTGGGGCACAGCCCCCCTGCAAAAACATGATATATCGTATAAGAGTTTGATGTACATCAGCTGCTATACGGATATCACGTGACGTTTTCGATGACAATGTTGACCCAAATGTGTCAATCATTTGTGTTTACATTGTAAAGCTGTTGGAATTCCGGGTTCAGTAGTTTCTTTCAATAGTGAGAATGGAATGTGTTTTGCCTTTTGCACTAACGATAGTAAGCCTGGTCCGACATCAATCTGCCCAGTTCCCATGCATCGGGGTGGCTTCAGCCCTCCTCTGATGCCTGGAGCCCAGAGGTGTGGAAGCAGCTGCAGGTCAGGGAAGGGCAGCCCATTCATTTATCCCTGCAACCCACCACCCACCCCCTCCCCGCAACCACACTCGGAATGTGACCTCAGATTAGATGTGGCGACCCACCAAATTTAAGCATATTACTAAGAGGAGGAAAAGAAACTAACCAGGATTCCATCAGTAATGGTGAGTGAAGAGGGAAGAACCCAGTGCTGAATCCCTGCATAGGCAGGGGGAAATGTGGCATACAGAAGTCTCCCAGGTGCCACCCAGTGGGCCTAAGTCCTTGTGATCGAGGATCAGCCCGTGGATGGTGTGAGGTGGGTGGCAGCCCCCTGCACATCAGGATCAGATCTTCCTTCCCACAGTCAGATTCTTTGTGAATGTAGACCAAAGCAGGTGGTAAACTCCATCTAAGGCTAAACACCAGCACAAGACTGATAGCGGACAAGTCCCATAAGGTAAAGTTGAAAAGAAATTTGAAGAGAAAGTTCAAGAGGGTGTGAAACCATTCAGAGATAAATGGGTGGGGTCTGCACAGTCCACCTGGGTGAGGTGGATCCCCCTCCCCCTTTGGGGGTGGGGTACCATCCCCGGGCATGCCAGCCACTATCAGGCACACTTCCTCTGCGGCGGTGTACTGCAACTGGCTTCGGGCTGGCCGGAAGGGCAGCACAGAAGTTGACTCGCCTCCCTGGATGGAAGTGTTACAGCCCACAGCATCCATTCTCACTGTTCCTCAGGGTCGTGGGAGATGACCACCACTGCACCCCCCCCACCCTTGTGGCAGGTGGTGGAGACCAGGGGCTCCTGGCTTCCAGCAGGACTGATGACTGGGCCAGACTGTCCTCAGTGTGGCCTAACTGTATTCTGCTGCCTGGGCTGGCAGGCTCACCTTGGGTGCCAAGAGTCCATGGTAATGTCAGTGACCCACCCATCCCATCTTGAAACACAGACCAAAGAGGTCTAACAGGTGAACGAGTCTGAGAGTGGGCAAGAAAACCTATGGCACAATGAAAGTGAGAGTCAGCACATTCCGGCTGAGGCGGGATCCCCCCAGCCCATATGGGGGGGCACCGCCGGCCCATCTCACCCATTCTGTAGGGGAGGTGGAGCATGAGCATACCTGGCAGAACATGAAAGATGGTGAACTATGCCTCGGCAGGACAAAGTCAGAGGAAACTCTGGTGGAGGTCCACAGTGGTCCTGACATGCAACTACTACTATAAAAAAATCCATTCTGACACTTAGATTTATATATATATATATATATATATATATATATATATATATATATATATATATATATATGGAGCTGCAGTTGCGCACAGCCTCCTTGAATATCTAACTATACTCTCTCCCTACTTTCTTGCTGTGTATTATCTAAAAATCCTCTATGCTATAACTTATCTCTAAAGATTTTGTAATCTGTTCATTAGTATTTGTCTGGCCACTGAATTGCTAAGTGTGTGTGTTTTTAATTTTGCAATCCAATATGTTAGATAATGGTATATTACCAATGTATAACATTTTATTTGATTGTACTTTTTTATTGTAATGAGGTGTCCCCTCAAAGGCCTCCAGTGAAAATAGGCTCTTTTCGGCCCAGTGGACTTTCCCAGTTAACAAACTCAAATAAATAATAAATAAATTATACAGGAATTCAATAGAGAGATAAAGTAGAGACTGTACATACAATTTCATACACTGGTAGAAAAATACATTTTAAGAAACTATTTAAAGACTTATGTGTAGAGATGTAATGGACATTAGAAAAATAATTATGACAACAGAGGTTTATGGACTGGACGATGGAAATGAGGAATTTTTTTGCAAATGCAAAATGAAAGGATAATACATAATCCTAGCATAATTAATGTGGAGAGGAAATTGGGGGGTTGTGAAATACTGGGGACAACCAAAAACATGTTTATTTTGTGTTAAAAATTATCATTTAATCGGCAACTGTGATAAAAGAAAATGTTTTGTTTGTGGTTAAACTAGTCATAAAGCAAAAAGATGTGAACAAAAATGTATAAAATGTGAAAAAATAAGACTTTCATGGATGGATTGTAATGTAAATGGGAAGGACACACAGGAAGGGAAGGAAGATCAAGTAAAAGAAAGTGCTTTAGTAGATAACACAGAGAGACACAAAAAGAAAATAAAAAAGAGGAAGACATAGAGGTGGAGGTAAAGGGATGCACAAGGGTAGAAAAAGAAAAATAATAAGAAGTAAGTCATTGAAGTGAAGAGGGAAAGGATAAGTGGGTCAGAATCAAAAGCAAAAGGAATTCCATTGGGAAAAGAGTAAAAATCAGAAAACGGCAATTTAAAAATATAGGTATATGAGAAAATAAGAGAGGAAAAGGATGAAAATAACAAAATGTTCTCCACAAAGTGAGAATCTTAGCTATAAATGTGAATAGTATACACAATGTAAAAAGAAGATTGGGGGTGTTAGAATGGTGTAGCTTGCTGGACATGGATATCATATTATTAATAAATATTAGAATTTTAACAGAAGGAGAACACAAATAAATGAACTATAGAAGGGTAAAGTTACATGGAATATAGGAGAAGAATAATATTCAGGTATAGCAATTTTGAGTAAAGAAGTTATAGAAATGTTGGATATTTGGATATTAGTAATACTGGGAAGAATATTAATATTGGATATAAGATGGAAGAATCAAGTACATAAAATTGTTGCACTAAATGCATATGTTTTACAAAAGAAAATGGAGATTTTGTTTAGAAAAAATCATGATTATGTTAGTGTTAACATGCAAATAATATCAAAGGGAGATTTTAACTGTGACGTAAGGCATAGAAGAAAAGAAGGGGCCGATGTCAATGTCATTTTGGAGATATTAACAAGTGGAAAGATGTATTTATGTAACAATAAACATTGGACATATAAAATGGCTTATCTGAGGACAGAAATTGATTATGTTGTAGTTTTGGAGAGTTTAAAAGTATTACATAAAGGAATAAAAATAACAGGATTTGCAGATCATGTGGCAATCTGGATAGAGATTCAAGAAAAAAAGGATATATAGAAATAGAAGCATCAAAAGAATAAATGAAACAAAATTACATGTGTATGTAAAAAAATATTGAAATTATGGTTAGAATATAAAAATATGAGAAGCTTCTACAAAGATTAGACAAGATGATGGATAAATTAAAAAATATATATAAATGAGGTTTTAGAATGGCAAAAGATATTTCCAGCAGATGGAAAAATACCAGTAGATTGCCAGGCACCCAGTATTACTGCTGCACAGGTTAAAACAGCACTGTCCAAGGCCAAGAATACAGCTTCCATGGCACCTGACAATATCCCTGGTTGTGTTCTACATGAATTACAGAGTGCACTGGTACCTTGCCTGTGTGCCCTATTCAATCACAGCCTCACATCAGGCTTTGTCCCTACCAAATGGTGCAGTGCTGCAGTCATCCCTCTCCACAAAGGAGGAGTAACTACAGACCCTGGGAATTCTTGCCCCATTAGCCTGATGAGTCTGATATGCAAAGCTATGGAACGCATCATCATGGACCTAATAAATAAGGATACAGGGAATCTCCAAACTTTGCATCACCCACAGTTTGGTTTTGTGAAGGGTAGATTACACCTGTTCAACTTGGTTAACTTCTTTGAGTCAGTCACCAGAGCTGTGGATGAAGGCAAGGTGGTTCATACAGCCTACTTTCATCTGGCCAAGGTGTTTGATATCATACCCCATTCAGGAATCATAGAAAAACTCACTAAGCTAGGCATCAACCCCTATATCACTAGGTGGGTTGCAAACTGGCTCACAGAACCCACAGTGTGAAAGTAGTGGACTCCAAGTCAGACTCCTGACCAGTCACGAGTGTAGTCCCACAGGGTTTGGTCCTGGTTCCTCTCCTGTTGGTATCTACTTCTCTGAAGTCCAGGCCAGCACAAAGGGTCTCTGGCTGAGAAAGTTTGCAGATGATTGCAAGTTGGGAGCTATTATTAACTCCCCAAGTGATGTTGACATCCTACAGAAAGGCCTCACTGAGACCAACGACTGGTGTCAGAAGCATGGCCTTAAGCTCAATGCCAAAAAATGTGTCATCCCCTTTGGGAAAAACCTGGTTCCCGTGAATTACCACATCGATGGTAGTCCACTGAACACAGAAGGTGTTATAAGAGATCTGGGAACACAAGCTGACAGCAGCCTCTCTTTTGACCCCCACATTGCCACTGTGGTCAGAATGTCCTTCTACGTGGCACATCTCATTACTAAGGCTTTTGCATCCAGGAAAAAAGAGGTCATTGTCTCCCTCTACTCTTCCCTCATTAGGCCAATTATCAAGTACAATGCCCCATTTGGCATGTACCTCACTAGACACCTGCAACAACTTGAGAGGCCACAAAAGTACCTCACACAGAAGATCCTAGGCCTTAAATACTTGTCCTATATGGACAGACTCAAAAAATGCCAACTAATCTTTGTCTCATATCGCCTACTTAGAGGCGATCTCTGCTTCACATACAAAGCCATGTCTGATCCAGCTCTGTTAGAAATGCTACATCTAATGAAATCCCAATCCCTTTGCACCACATGCTCCAGTGACCTCAACCTCATTACCACAATCAACAGAATGTGCTGGAGGGACAGGTTCATAACACAGAGACTGCCCTTGCTATGGAATAGACTTTCCATACATGTCAAACTGAGCACCTTACTGGCCCTCTTCAAGAGAAACCTTGATGAGTGGATGGGAAATAGAAAATTCACCCCGAGGATCAATCCAGTGGCTCTACTCAACAGAAGCACTGGGAACTAAGGTCGGGTGGCACGATGCCAGGATAATCCTATGGGCTAGGCTTGTAAAGGCTCTGGGGCCATTAGCCTAGTACACACCTATGAACCTATGAAAAGAATACAAAATAGTCACAAATATAAGGAGATCAGTTATCAAGCTTTTAAAGATATAATAAGTAACAAAGAAATATTTCTAGAAAAAGAAAAAAGTTAAATGAAACGAATCAAGAAAAAAATTAAAGGGATGTTATTTAAATATATTTTTGCAGGGGAAAAAAGAAGAGGTAGCACCTAATTTAAGTAAGATGGTAAAATAAAGTTAAAGAATAATGAGAGTTATGAGATGAAAAAATGAAATATGCTTAATACACAGAAAGAAATAATGCAAGTAATAAAAAAATAGTATAAACGCATTCTTCAAATATGAAACTATAGGGAGACATAAATGGAACTTAAAAAATTTGCTAAAGAAGATAATGAGGTAAAAGAAAAACATTACAATGGTAAAATTAAAAAAGGTTTTGAACACAGTGTATCTGGTATCAGCTACATGATTAAATGTAATTGAATATTTGATGTCTAAAGATATGCAAGAATAATGTTTTTGGAGGTATTAAATGAATGGTTAGAGAAAGGGGTAGAAGATGAAAAAATATGTATGGGTGCAATGAAATTTATAAAGAAAAAATAGAGAGGAAGCAAATATCAAAAGCTGGAGACAGATAGTGTTGAACAATGTGGACTATAAGATATTTATAAAATAATAAAAAATAAAATAGAAAGTAAAGTAAGTTATTGAAAGAAAACTTTTGGAATAAAAGGGAAAGGGAGTCAAGAACTTTTAATAATCATAGGGGAAATGGTAGAAGATGTGACAGAAAAGCAGAATCTAAAATTGTGATAGGGGACATGAGTAAAGCATTTGATAAGATAGAACATGAAGTATTATGGGAGATTTTAAAATAATATAAGTAAAAATAATTAATGTTTTTCTTTCAGTGTATAATAAAAACAAAGTAAGATTAGTGGTCAACGGTTGGTTAAGTGAGGACATATAAATAAAGAGTGGTATAAAGCAAGGATGTCCAGCAAGTAGTATCTTATTTTCATTAACCATGAATGCGATTGTTAATTAAATAAATTTAACAGTAAGAGAAGCTGAATACTGTACAGCAGAGAGACTTCAGATTCCAGTAACGTTTTCTTTTCCTGACGTATTATATTAATTGTAAAATATAAAGAATGGATAAAAACAAGATACTTAGTAAAGAATTAAGGGTGTTAGATTTGAGTATTATGGAGGAAAAGAGCAAAGGACTGGGATTTTCAGGCACAGTAGCAGGCATTCAGTTTAATGGGTAAGAAACAGAAATTTTGGGTATAAAATTTGATAATGAACAAGAGAGATTGACACAGTGGAAGAATATGATACATAAAATAAGACATATTTGTACATTCTAGCGAATATTCAAACTTAGGTATAAAAAAGGCATATTTATTCAACTCAGTGATATTAGGTAAGATAGCATATCTAGCAAGTGTGTTTATGATACCAGTTAAATGTGAGAAAGAATTATTGCCTGTGTTGTTTGCATTTATATAAAGTTCAATATTAAATCTAATTAAAAGATGAACTCTTTATTTGGGTTCAATAAATCCAATTGTAAATGAAAACGAAAAAAATGATAGTGAAGAAAAGAATAAAGAAATATGGGAGAAACTTAAATATTTAAAAAGAAGTAAAGGAATTACAAGTAAGGAAATGAAAATATATCAAGAGAAAATATCATTATAGAAGACTGATATAAGTTGTTTGTCTTTTTGGCTTTTTCCCGGTAAGGGGTCGCCACAGCGGAACTCCAGTCTGCTAATGATTGGCAGTAGATTTTTACGAAACGCCGAGGTGCCAGCTCGACGCCCAATCTTCAACTAATGCACGCCCATTTACGCACGCATGTCTTTCGAACACTACCCAACCGTGGGGAGGACATGCAGACTCCACACAGAAGGCACTCCCAAGCCACGCTGAGAAGTGAACGGGAGAACCTCTTGCTGTGAGGTAACAACACTACTGCTGTACCACCGCAGCTTTTTGGAAGACTGATATAAGTAATATAGAAAAATATGAAGGAATGTTGTAAAAATATAATGAATAATAAAAGGATAAAAAAGAGAGACAGAAATGTGTAAAACAACTGTAAATAATTGCAAATAATCTGAATAAGTTGTATATATAATGTATATTATGAATTTTAATAAAGGACTCCTACTGTTTTCGATAGATGTTGTGGGATCCTTTAATGGGTAAGAAACAGAAATTTTGGGAATAAAATTTGATAATAAACAAGACAGACTGACACAGTAGAAGAATATGATACATAAAATAAGACATATTTGTACATTCTGGAGAATATTCAAACTTAGGTATAAAAAAAGGCATATTTATTCAACTCAGTGAGATTAGGTAAGATAGCATATCTAGCAAGTGTGTTTATGATACCAGTTAAATTTCAGAAAGAATTATTGTCTGTGTTGTTTGCATTTATATAAAGATCAATATTAAATCTAATTAAAAGGGGAACTATTTATGCTATGAAAAAGGGAGGAGAATTGGGTTTAATAAATCCAATTGTGCACGTAGCATCATTTAATTTGTATAAGGTATTGATATGGATAAATGAAAACGAAAAAAATGATAGTGAAGAAAAGTAAAAAGAAATTTGGGAGAAACTTAAATATTTAAAAAGAAGTAAAGGAATTACAAGTATGGAAATGAAAATATATCAAGATAAAACATCATTTTGGAAGACTGATATAAGTAGTATAGAAAAATATGAAGGAATGTTGTAAAAATATAATGAATATATGTTATTATATTTTTCCATGGAAGCATTTGGAAGAAAGAAAAATAAAAAGACTGAACAGATATGAAAGATATTTGAATGTACTGATTTTCTGTGGAGATTATCAATAAATAAACTTCCAGTAAAGGCAGATATGCCATTAAAGAAGATAAGAGAAGAGTTTGCACCTATTGTGGGGAAGTAGAAACTACTGAGCATGTTTTGTTTTTTTTTTATGTGAAAGAGTAAATCAGCTATTGCAAAGAATATGTGAAAAGGACTCCATACGGCAATGGAAAATATAAAAGATATAAAAAGGAATATGATAAAATATGGGTACTATAAAAATAGGAAACAGAATGATGATAAATTAGGCAAATACTGTTTTGTATAATATGGATAATTTGGAATGAATAATGGAAAATGGCTATTTAAAAAAATATAATTTTGGTTATGGAAAAAGAGTGGGGGAATAAAAAGGATAAAAAAGAGAGAGAAATGTGTAAAACAACTGTAAATAATTGCAAATAATCTGTATATGTTGTATATATAATGTATATTATGAATTTTAATAAAGGACTCCTACTGTTTTCGATAGGTGTTGTGGGATCCTTTAAATCCACCTGAGTTAGCATCAAGCAGATGAGGCCTCACTTTAACGTCTCATCAGAAGAATGCTAATAAGTCCAATTGTGAATGTAAACAAGGATAAACAACATGGCAAAGTAAATCAGAAATGTACAAAAACTGTGCAATGCGACATTTTGGGCAGCAAATTTGTACACTGCCATTTAAAAAATAGAGGCAGAGACCATGTTACGATGTTAGTAATAGCACCTGAATTAGTTGGATAGCATTTGTATTAGGCCATTCTTGAAGCATCTGTGATGGTGAATGTCACTGCCATCTACGCTGAAGACAGAGCTGACCATTCCTCGCATACTGTCACTGAGTACTATCATGTAGACACAGACACGATATGGGAGCTTGTAGACATGTCATCTGCTCATGGAATGATGTGGGAGGAATAACAATCCCTGTGGATGCTAATGTATATGTAGCATTCACCATCCATGCTGCACTGACCTTTCAATGGTCATCAGGGGGCATACTGGGTACTTCACAGGTATCAGTTTCATGAATCCCACACCAGTCCTTGATGTCATGCTGCATCCCCTGGAGGAACATAAGTGGTTTCCATGACTACAGAGGACAGAATCATCATGTGGGCATTCTATGAAATAACCCATTTCCATGAGTTGCAGGAGCCAGTGATTGCACCCACATTGCTATCAAGGTCCCATAATCACATGGGAACCCATATGGAAATCAGGAGATTTTCCACCTTCACCAAGTGATGTAGAATGCACAGGGTATTATATATAATGTGTCTGTGTGCCATCAAAGCAGTTCCCAAAATTCCCATATCTGGCACGTGTCTAAACTATACCAGTGATATGTGCGGAGTAATTTCCCATAGGGATATCTTATTGGCAATGCCAGACATGCCCTGGAGCCATGTCTCATGCCAGAGATAACATACATCTTTGCACTGTTGTAGACCTGCAGCAATGTTAAGCATGTGTTCAGACTACTGAAGGCCCACTTCTTTTGAGTAGAGTCCTTTGGTAGTGCACTGAGTACATTCTGGGAACCTGCAGCAAGATATGTGTTGTCTGTGCAATGTTGTACAATCTGGTGGTTATGAACAAAGCCACAGCAGGGGATCACCATTGGAGGACCAGACAGACTTGAGCCAGCATAGAAGGTACTGGGTAAGGAGTCATTGAGGGAATGGTTGCAGCTGATCTACATGTGAGGTGGAGTTGGGTGCAGTATGAACTCCCTGTGAGGTGGAGGTGGGTGCGGTACACCATGGTACTGGCAAAGAGGTGGAGTCTGTTCCATTGCTAAGGGCCAGAACACAAACAAAGATTAAAACTGATACATGCAGTACTACATGCAGGCTACGCAGTACAGTGTATTGCCTGGCCACAATGTCAATCAGACATAACGAAACCCATGTAACACATCTGTGAGGGCAGGAAACACATCGGTTTTTCTACAGATGGGTGCACAAAGACAGGGATTAATGACAGCTACAGAAGTAGGGGGCACAGGGACTGAAATTAGTAATATTTACAGAGGTAGGGGGCACAGGGACAGAGTTAGTAATATTTACAGAGGTAGGGGGCACAGGGACAGGGATTAGTAATATTTACAGAGGTAGGGGGCACAGAGACTAGAATTAGTAATATTTACAGAGGTATGGGGCACAGGGACAGAGTTAGTAATATTTACACAGGTAGGGGGCACAGGGACTGGAATTAGTAATATTTACTGAGGTAGGGGGCACAATGACAGGGATCAATAATATTTACAGAGGTGGGGGCACAGGGACAGGGATTAGTAATATTTACAGAGGCATGGGCACAGGGACAGGGATTAGTAATATCTACAGAGGTAGGGGCACAGTTACAAAGATTAGTAATAGGTACAGAGGTACGGGGCACAGTTACAGGGATTAGTAATAGGTACAGAAGTAGGGGCACAGTGACAGGGATTAGTAGTAGCTACAGAGGTAGTGAAGAATGACTATGGATGTGCAGGAGACAGTGTTTCATGGCTGGGTGATCATGGGGAAGCTTAGCATAGAGTGCATTGAGGAGGCAGTTCTTTCTGAAGAGGCAGGTGGCCAAATGTTGTAGGCAATTTCCCAGTGGTACCAGGGGACACAGCTGCAGGAGATGGTGCTGCATTTTCAAGCAGGGATGTGTGGACAGTATCACCAAGGGGTCCGTTTGCACTACACAGCAGGAGGTGGAAGGACTAGTGATGGCTGTGTTGGAGTGGCAACTGGATGTCTGGAATGGCATACTGGAACTCATCCTTGCATGGCTTGCAGTCTTGCACAGCTGTATGGCCCTGACTACTAGGCCACCAGTGGCTGAACTCAGTCAAGAGGGCAAGTCATGTAGGTGACTGTCTTCAGGTTGAGTGCAGCACTTTGCAGCATATTAGACAGCCTTTTATCTATCTTATTCTCCATCATGATATCTTTCCTTTGGTGTCATTCCCTTCCCCAGTTTGTTGGCTAATCCTGCCCATCACCTTTTGCCCTCTCACTATCTGTCTGTTTCACCTTTCTGGATCCCTCCATTTTTAGCACCTCTCCTGTATACTAGTTTGTCTGACCCTGCTGTCACCCCCATATCTTCTAACCTGCTCACACCTCCTTTCTTTACCATTCTTAAAAAAATGCTTGTCCTGCAAACAAATATACCCTTCATTCCCATCTCTATACCATTTTCCCCTTCGGCTTGTTCCTCCCTCTTTCTGACTGTCCCATCCACCAATTCTTTTCCATTTATAATAAAAATACAGTATGGACTTTGCTGTGTAGCCCTTGTATAGGATCTCGGCAAATGCTTTGAGTGTCAATTCACTTCTGAAACATCATCACTGAGGTATGCTACATGCACGTTACTGGGGCTAGATTATGTGACATTCCTTAATAATGTCCACTACTTGATAGGTTCATAGGTACATAGGTAGATACTAGGCTGTCTGCCCTAAGGCATTTATAAGCCTAGCCAGAGTGTATTTGGCTTCCGCCTCCCTAATGGATAAGCCTACTGTGCCTCTGTAAAGTAGGTCACAGAAGGTACCCTTTTAAGATTAGTTTACTGTGCCTCTGTCTAGCAGGGACACAGAAGAGATCCCAGGGGTGAATTTGTGATTTCCCATCCATGCGTTAAGATTTCGCTTGAAGAGGGTGAGCGAGGGGCTATGTCTAACATGAATTGGGATTCTATTCCAGAGTGAGGGGAGCCTCTGGGAAATGAATCTGTCCCTCCAGCATGTCCTATTTATTTTTGTGCTGAGGTTTAGGTCCCTGGAGCGTGTAGCTCTAAGGGACTTAGATTTTCTGAGGTGGAGCATGTCCATTAATTCTGGGTTTGACATGGCTTTGTACGTCAGGCATAGATCACCTCTGAGTAGGTAGTAAGCAGCTGAGTAGAGCTGGAGTTTCTTTAGTCGAGCTGAATAGGACATCTGTTTGTAGCCCATGATCTTCTTGGTGAGGTACTTTTGGGGCCTCTCCAGTTGCTGCAGGTGTCGGGTAAGGTACATCCCAAAAGGGGCATTGTATTCAATTATGGGCCTGACGAGTAGAGGGGCACAATGACCTCTCTAGATCTAAATGCGAACCCTTTCGTGATAAGGTGGGCTATATAGAAGGTCTTTCTAACCACTTTGGCAACGTGATTATCAAAGGAGAGATTACTATCTACGTTGGTCCCCAAATCTCTAATTACTTCTTCCGTACTTAATGGACTAACACCTATGTGGTAATTTGTGGGCACCTTGTTTTTCCCAAAGGGGATGACTATGCACTTTTTAGCATTTAGCATGAGGCCGTGGCTCTGGCACCAAGCATCCGTCTCTGTGAGACCCTTTTGGAGGATGCTTGTGTCAGCTGGAGATTTGATTATGGCCCCCAATTTGCAGTTATCTGCGAACTTTGTCAGACATAATCCCCCCGTGTTAGCCTGAACCTCAGAGAAGTATATACCGAACAAGAGAGGTCCCAGAACTGAGCCCTGTGGGACGCCACTTGTAACTGGTTTGGATTCAGACATGGCACCTGTGATTCTGACCATGTGGGTTCTATCTCTGAGCCAGTTTGCAACCCATCTTGTGAT
The DNA here is from genome assembly GCF_019279795.1 of Protopterus annectens. Classification (NCBI taxonomy): domain Eukaryota; kingdom Metazoa; phylum Chordata; order Ceratodontiformes; family Protopteridae; genus Protopterus; species Protopterus annectens. Next base: position 169,690,580 of record NC_056748.1, read on the forward strand.
ATAGGGGTTGATATTTAAGCTGGTAAGCTTATTTATGATGCCCAAGTGGGGTATTGTGTCGAAGGCTTTTGCGGGGTCCAGGTAGGCTGTGTGGACTACCTTGCCCTCATCTATGGCTTTGGTAATTGTTTCAAAGAAATCAACTGGGTTTAAGTTGCAAGATCTGCCCTTAACAAAGCCAAATTGGGTAGGGTCCAGTGTCTGGAGGCTCCCAATGTCTTTGTTTATGAGTTCCATGATAATATGCTCCATAGTTTTACAGACCAGACTAGTCAGGCTTATGGGGTGATAGTTTCCGGGTCCATTGTGGCACCACCTTTGTGGAGTGGGACCAATGTAGCAGTACACCATTTTTTGGGTGCATATCCTGTAGTAAGGCTAAGTTTGAACAGTGACTTAATGTGAGGGTTCAGTTCTTCTTGGAGCTCATGTAAGACACAGCCTGGGACACTGTCCGATCCTATAGATGCTGTGTTTTTTGCTTTGGAGAGGGTAGCATTCACCTGTGCATCTGTGATGTCAGGGAGGTTACATTCAGTTGGGATAGGCATTTGCTCCTTTGGGGGGAAGGGGGGGAGAAGTTTGCGCTGAATCTGTCTGCCAGGATGTTGGCTATGTCTGTAGGTTTGGTATATTTTGTACCATTATGCAACAATTCAGAGCATATCTGGGAGTTTCCGCCCATGTTCCTGACATAACTAAAGAAGGTCTTGTGATTATCTTTAGTGTCTAGGGCAATTTTTCTTTTGAAACTGGCCTTTGATGATTTTATGAGGGATCGAAGTTTCTTGCTAATACTGATCAGAGAAGCCTTCCCTTTTTGGGATTTTGCTCTGTCATGTAGTAGCTTCCTCCTTTTGTTGTATAGCTTATTTATGGCCGGGGTCCACCAGACCGGTCTCCTGTTTTTGGAGGAGTGAGTCTTGGTTTTATTTGGGATAGCATGATCCATGCATTCCTGCAGGTGCTCATAGAACACATTTGTAAAGGATTCTGCGGATTGGGCTGTATTATCCTCTGGCCCAGGGGCTTTGAAGGATTCCACCTCAGTCTTGAGAAGTGCAAAGTTGGCTTTTGAGAAATTCTTTACAGTGATTTCCTTGGCTGGGGGTGGGGACAGGATATGGATGTCCAGGGAAATTTGTTTATGGTCTGATCGTACCAATGAGGGGTTTACCTCTGGTGTGGAACATAGAGTCCCCATGTTGGTGATGACCAGGTCCAATATGTTGTTCCCTCTTGTGGGAGTGGTGACCAGTTGTTCCATTGCATTAGAGTTTATAAATTCAAGGAACCATTGGGCGAGGGTGTTTGGGCTTGAGTAGTTTTCCCAGTCAATGTTTGGGTAGTTGAAGTCACCCAATAACATAGTGCTTGGAGAGACCTTCATATTCTCCAGTGTTCTCAGGAATGCCAAGTGGGGTTCCTGTAATAGGGAGGGTGTTCTGTAGCAGGCTGCAAACTGAAAGGCAGTTTTGCCTGCTGTTAGTTGCACATGGATGGTTTCCGATGCTTTGTGCAGTGCCACTAACCTGGAGGTGTAGATATCTTTGATGAATATAGATACTCCCCCTCCTTTTGTTCTTTGGTCCGAGTTTTGGGGCCGAAACGCATGGTATGAGTTATAACCTGGTAGTGCTGGGGTGCTCTCAGGAGCCTTGAACCAGGTTTCTGTTACTGCACAGACATCAATTTTCTCCATACTGTAGAGAGCCTCGAGTGCGTGCATCTTGAAGTTTAGACTTCTGGCATTGAGTAGCATTATCTTTAGTTTTTTTATCCTTGGGTTGTCTATGGAGGTGGGTTTTTCCTTTGAGCCTTGCCTAAAAAAGGCACTATGGGGGTGGCAAGAGCCTTGACCAGTATATGAAAGCCTAAGGGTGACAAGTGCAAGCCGTCCCTAGCGAAGCAACGTGGCTTGTCAAGCATGTCATCCCAGGCTGACAGACACTGGATCCCCTTTGAATGACACCAATACTTTAGCCAATTGTTGAAACTGATCATTTTGTCTTTATACTGTGGCATCATTCTTGGTGAGGGCAAGATGCTACTCAAGGTCAGGGTCATACCAGCCTGGGCTGCATGGTCAGAGAGTTCCTCTATGTCTCTTTTCATGTAGTCCAGGGAGGTACGTCTCAGGTCATTCACACCAGCATGGACAATGACGGAGTCATACTTGTACTTGCTTTGGAGTGACCTGAGTGCTTGCATTATGTGGCGGATCCTGGCACCCGACAGGCAGCTTACAGTGACCTTCTCCTTGTTCAGTCTGGTGAGCGGGACGTCAGTGTGCCAGACAATAGAGTCCCCTATAACAAGTGTATTTGGTGTGTTGTTTGGCCTTAAGGGTGAGTCATACTTCTTTCACAAGGGAACAAACTACTTATGCAGCACCTATCCTTGACATATCCACAGAGGGTCACTTCTATTACATACTTAATCAATGATGGGCTGCACTGCATAACAATGACTATGCTATTTTTCATTACATGACTGTTACCACATTTTCTGAATCCCACCCAATATCTCAGAATACCAGTGTAGCTCCCTAACGAAAATATTTTCTCTTTCTTATTTTCTTATCATAGCTGGTATAATACTTGCTGATCTTCCCTTCACTAACGCTACTAAAATATTTCATGTAAATATACATATGTATATATATATATATCCATTGGCAAACCATGGAACTCCCTCCCAAACAACCTTAGAAATACTACCTCTCATCACCAGTTCAAAAGCAACCTGAAAGAATATCTCAAGACACAATGGCTATGCCCATGTCCTGAACCTGACTAAACTAATACATATTACTTTCTTATCCAATCTATCCAAACCACTTTCCCCTTCTTTCTTGCTCCCAACTACTGATCTTGAAATCCGCCTTACCCAAAATATTGCGGGTGTCTCTTGAATTCGTATATATACTATTGGTATTTAACATATCTCTGCTATGTATACCAACTGATCTATCCTTGTCCCACAATTCTTCTATATAAAGTTGTACTTTTTTACTAATCTTGCTAATGTAACACGTCAACTTGATTATACTTTTTTAAAATTTTTTAAACCTGTATTTTTATAATTTGTTTTTCAATTTGTGATTTACCATTTATGTTGGAGCTTTTCTCCTCGGGCCTCTACTGAAAAAGGATATGTATTCAGCTAGACTAGCCCGGTTAACAAATATAAAATAAATAAATATATATATATATATATATATATATATATATATATATATATATATATATATATATGGGTCTACTTCACATAATCGAACACCCAACTGTCCAACTTTCATATGGTCGAGACCATATGCTCAAATGTTTGAATGTTCTAAAATGTAAAAAAAAAAAAAAAAAAACAAAAAAAATTAAACAGTGCTAGCAGGGGGGGCAAGCCCCCCCTGCACACCCCCGCTATTTAAACATACCAGCTCTGAGATTGCACTACATTGTGACAAAGGGAAATATTCTCGTTCCACACTCTATGGAGATCCTCATTCAGACCAATCGAACTTTTAAAAGTTCGATCATATGGTCTCAGCCATATGAAAGTCAAGCTTTTAAAAGTTTGAAAGTTCACCCTTCTGAAGGAGACCCATATATATATATATATATCTACATGGGACCAACTAACATGATCAATTTTAGTTAAAGCTGACATCTGTTTAGTCAACACAAATTGGTTGAATGAAGAGGTGGTTGACAGTTGTGTGAGAATGCACATTCCCCAGGGCTGGGGAATATGCCATTTCCCCTGTATTGCACGATCTCGTGTTATACATAGAATTAGCAGGAGGTGTAAGGGGCACAAGGGGAATCCCCGCTTTGTGAAATGTTTTATCTGCATGCATCAAGAAATCGCTTTGGCACTTGTGTGGTGACATATTGATGTTCCCATTCAAATTATTAGGCCTACATATATATATATATATATATATATATATATATATATATATATATATATATATATATATATATATATATATATATATATATATATATATATATATATATCTGTATATATCTATATATATATATCTGTATATATCTATATATATATATATATATATATATATATCTGTATATATATATATATATATATATATGTATATATATATATATATATATATATATATATATATATATATATATATATATATATATATGTGCAGTTTTAGCATTTTGATAAGCAGTTTGCAAGTTTTTCTTTTTTTATTTGTACCAAGAGGCCAGTATTTGAATAATCCATGAACATATGAGTAGCACATACTGACTTTCTGTTCATTGTTATTTAATTCTAGCACTAAATTCTGAAACATTAGAAACTGTGTTTTGTTGATCATTTAATATTAAACTAAACCAGACAACTTCTGTTACTTCCCAAAACTTGATAGTATTTCTAAAATTATATGTAACGGAATTCAGACCAAAAAAAAATAGCAGCCACAGGAACCAAATCTAATTTCTAACAGTCGCGGATCCAGAACGGATACGGATGCCAGAGCTATTGTTGAACAAACATGAACGTCATTCGTCATTCTGTACTTCGCAGAGACCCATTCTTCAAGCACTCACCCTAATTTTCTTTTCATAATCTGCATATTTAAAAATGCACATATGAAGCTGTGACCACAACTGCAGAAAGCAAATAATTTTCACCCAAAAGTTAAAGACATAAGACTCTCTAATACTAAGTATTAAGTTTAGCCCAAGTTGGTAGTCCTTGCTTGCATCCACTCTCCCCAATCCAGGCATCTTCACACCATTTGCATCACTTCCTGCTTGTTTTTTTTCCCACACCTTACTGTTTAGCATTCCCTTTATCTTTTCAACACAAGCCAACTGGCCAAGTCTGTGGAAGAAATAACTGAGTTTAAATTGTGGGTCTAGGCACTGCTAAATCCCCAAACGCCATAGGATTCTGGGTACTCTGAAATGCAATTTAAAACTTTTGATCAAATCTTTTGTTACAGTGATGACCTGAACAGAATCACAGCTAAGGAATTAAATTGAGGTTATTTTCCTTCAAGGAAGAAATAAGTGGTGTACAAGACTTACTGTTCAAAGCTGACAAAACAGTAGTTCTTAAAAACTGAGAAGACAAATGCTTGCATGGATAACTAAAACATATCTGGGAATAGTGCCTTTCTCTACCTTCACCCACAAAAAATGGAGTCAACTTCTGTGAGCCATGCTGGTGTTACATTGGGATGAAAGAGAAAGAACAAACATTTTACGTTTTTTTCCTCTGATACATATTTATACAGCAAAAGGACAGAGGATGGAATAAAAGACCAGTATGCAAATGCAAAACACCATCAACCTCTGAGGGAGACCAAAATGACTGCAGGTAAATCCATCAAGTATGAAAAAAACAAATGGTCAGTGAAAGCCAGATGCTTTATTCGGGATTTAGGACTTTCATTCCTACCCGGAACTTCATTAGAATCTAAATGTGCTGCATACATCACTTACTTATATACAGACCAACTTAAAAGTATAGTGTAATAAATACATAAGTGAACAAATACAGAAGCAAGTGAACAAAAACAAAGTCTGTCCAAAAACATGTCCTTACATCAAAAGACAGTCCACTGCTGTTGGCTTGTATAAAAATTAGTGTAAATAAAGAAAGTAAACTTTAAAAACATATACCTCTTTCAATAATGTTAGAAAAACATGCTGTGCCATGTCCATAAAATAATGTGAACAGCATGTGTGCACCATAATAAATAATAAATAGTAATGCAAAATCAGGACATTACATTGTTTAAAACATTTACATTTTCTCTGAGTATTTTTTTAATAAATATCAAAGAAATACAGTATGGACAATTTTTAATAATATGACATTTTAATTTTTAGGACTGAGAGAACTGATGTCATGTCATTCAAGCCAAGTGGATCAGTTGCATTTAACTGTAATTGCTATTTTATTCCTGGCGGTCTGCTGAGGATGTCAAAGCTTTTACACAGGTAAAACTGAGTGAGCATTTCATGAAAGAATACAAGAACATTTTTATAACACTGGCAAGGAGAGCACAAAAAATGCTTTATACAGACAAAAGGTGGTATGCACAGGCCATTGTATGTACAAATTGGGAATGCTGGAAAAAATACCCAGGAACCTCACAGATGGAGATGTGGTAATCTTATAGAAGTCAACTAGATGGTACACTGAAGACTGGAACAAGAAGTCACTATATGAAGACACAAATCCACCTTCAGGAAAAACAGAGTTTAATGCAAGAAAGCTTTCGGTTAAACAACCTTCCTCAGTGTTAAAACAGTACATATCACATTACAGTACATTTAAACAGGAGCCAAAAGTAACGTGACCACAGCCAACAAATCACACTATACCATCAATTAAAACTTTTCTAAAACATCTTTAAAGGTATACATCACAAATGTTGCAGTTGTATTTTAACAAGCACTGGTTTAATACTGACTACATTGTTTAAAGCAGGTTCTAAGTCTGCATGGAACCTGACAATCCATTCATATTCTTTAAACGATTATTAAAGTCGCCACCTCTAGGACCCGTTTGCACACCGTCTATCACTCTGAATTTAAAACTACGATGCACATCATTATGCACGACGTGCGTAAACAGGCATGATTCTCATTATTTCTGACTTGCGCTCTTTTAATTTCCTTCTGGTCTTTCCTATGTAAAATGAATCATATTTTTCACAAGTAGCAAGATAGACCACATTAACACTATTACAGGTAGCAATGCAGTTAAATTTAAACTCCTTACTGGACACTGGGTGGACAAATTTGTCACTGTTGTGCTTAATATCTTCACAGCAGCTACAACGCATACACCCATATGTACCAGGTTTATTGCCTAGCCTTACTTTTGTTATATCCTTAAAATCTTTATAGCAAAACCTGCATTTTAAACTCTTAAGATTTATAGATGAAAAAAGGGTCTGTCCTCTAATATAGTATGTAATTCAGGTTCTGCCATGAGTATAGGCCAGTTCTTGTATATAATCTTCTTTATAGGTTCATAGGTTGGTACTAGGTTATCGGCCCTAGGGCCTATACAAGCCTAGACATAACAATTCCCTGGCTATTTCTTCCCACAGTATTTACTTCCCTGGACCCCTGTCTAGGAAGGCGACTGACATGATCCCCAGGGTGAATTTCCTTTCTCCCATCCAATCATCAAGCTTCCTTTTGAAGAGGGCCAAAGAGGCGCTCTGCTTGACATGTATGGGCAGTCTATTCCAGAGTCTGGGGAGTCTCTGGGTCAGGAACCTATCCCTCCAGCATGTTTTGTTTATTGTGATGGCAAGATTTAGATCCCTGGAGCGTGTGGCTCTGAGGGATTGGGATTTCTTTAAGTGTAGCATGTCGAACAGCTCTGAGTTTGACATGGCCTTGTATGTTAAGCAGAGATCGCCTAACAGTAGACGATATGTGATAGAGTATAGCTGGAGTTTTTTAAGGCGGTCAGCATACGGCATCTGCTTTAGGCCTGTGATTCTTTTAGTGAGGTATTTCTGCTTCCTTTCCAGTTGTTGCAGATGTCTTGAGAGGTACATACTAAATGGAGCATTGTATTCTATAATGGGCCTAATGAGGGATGAGTACAGTGGGACAATGACCTCCTTTTTTCTGGATGAAAAGCCCTTAGTGATGAGGTGTGCCACATAGAAGGATTTCCTGACTGTTGTGGCGATGTGGTTATTGAAAGTGAGACCACTGTGTCCCTAAGTCTCTTATCACACTTTTGGTGTTTAGTGTACTGCCACCTATGTAGTAATTCACGGGTACATGTTTTTTTCCCAAAGGGGATAACTATACATTTCTTGGCATTGAGCTTGAGCCCATGGCTCTGGCAGCAAGCATCTGTTTCTGTAAGGCCATTTTGTAGAGTATCCACATCATTTGGGGATTCAATAATGTCTCCCAGTTTGCAGTCATCTGTGAACTTTGTTAGCCAGAGTCCCTTAGTGTTGGCCTATACTTCAGAGAAGTAGATGCCGAACAAGAGTGGCCTCAGGACTGAACCCTGAGGTACTCCACTTATCACTTGTCTGGAGCTGGATTTGGAGTTAGCTACTTTTACAGTGTGGGTTCTGTCAGTAAGCCAGTTGGCAACCCATCGAGTAACGTAGGGATTAATGTCCAGCTTAGTAAGTTTATCTATGATTCCAGAGTGGGGATGGTGTCACAGGCCTTGGCGAGGTCCAGATAGGCTGTGTGGACTGCCTTACCCTCGTCCACGGCCCTAGACACTGATTGAAAGAAGTCATTAAGGTTCAAGAGACAAGATTGGCCCTTCACGAACCCAAATTGGGTGGGGTCCAGTGTTTTAAGGTTGACAATGTCTTTGTTTATAAGTTCCATGAAAATACGTTCCATGGCCTTGCAGATCAGGCTCGTCAGACTGATGGGGCGGTAGTTCCCGGGATCCAAGGTGGATCCCCCCTTGTAGAGTGGGATAACTGTAGCTGTGCGGCGCTCAGTGGGCACGAAGCCTGAGGTGAGGGTATGATTAAACATGACACTTGTGAGGTGCCAGTTCATATTGTAGTTCATGTAGTACACAGCCCGGGATGTCATCTGGTCCCATGGATGCTGTATTCTTAGCTTTGGAGAGTGCGTTTTTTACCTGTGTGGCCATTATTACCAGAATTTGGCAATCTTTCGGTATTGAGATGGGCCATTTAGGGGGTGAAAGGGGAGTGAAGTTGGCACTGAAATGATCTGCCAGGATATTGGCAATATCCTTGGGATCAGTATATTTAATGCAGTTCTGTTGTAGCTCAGAGCAGATCTGAGCATTGCCATTTAGATTCTTGACATAGTTATAGAATGCCTTGTGGTTGTCTTTGGAATCTTTGGCAATTTTATTTTCATATTTGCTCTGTTTTTAAACTATCTTTTCATTTACATCAGCTATGGCTACTTCCCCTTTAAAAATCGGTTTCATAGTATTACTTCTACTTTGTTTCACATCATTCGCTATTTTTAATACCTCCACACGGCTATAGCCACTACAAACTCACCTACCATCTCATTCATTTTCTCACTAAACCGTATATCATCTGTATTCAGCTTACTAACTCTGCACATTTGTGCTTTAACTATTCCTTGAAAAATATGGGGGGGGGGCAAGTAGACTCTGCCTGTGTACATATCTATTCACATGTAACAGATAAAATAGAGACAAGTATACATACGAAAAATGTACATGTGAATAGCATGTCAGAATGTGAATAGCATGTCAGAATGTGAGTAGCATGTCAGAATGTGAATAGCATGTCAGAATGTGAATAGCATGTCAGAAATAATGAGAATGATGCCTGTTTACGCATGTCGTGCATAATGATGTGCATCGTAGTTTTAAATTCAGAGTCAGACGGTGTGCAAAAGGGACCTCGAGGTGGCGACTTTAATAATCTTTTAAAGAATATGAATGGATTGTCAGGTTCCATGCAGACTTAGAACCTGGTTTAAACAATGTAGTCAGTATTAAACCTGTGCTTGTTAAAATACAACTGCAGAATTTGTGATGTATACCTTTAAAGATGATTTAGAAAAGTTTTAATTGATGGTATAGTGTGATTTGTTGGCTGTGGTCACGTTACCTTTTGGCTCCTATGTAAATGTATTGTAATGTGATATGTACTGTTTTAACACTGAGGAAGGTTGTTTAACCGAAAGCTTTCTTGCATTAAACTCTGTTTTTCCTGAAAGTGGATTTGTGTCTTCATATAGTAATCTTATAGAACTCAGAGAATTAAAATGGCAATTATGGTTAAACACAACCGATCCACCTGGCTTGAATGACAAGACATTAATTCATTCAGTACTCTACAAGACAGAGTAAGTAATTTAGAAATTTTCCTACCAGATGTTATAATGACCAGAAACAACATTTTCCAAGACATTTAAGCTGCAGGAAGAAGCAGGTTCGAAGGGGGTTCAAATAAGGGCCCCTAAAATTAAATTCAAGACCCATAGAGGAGAAAAGTCTTTAATGAGGTTCTCAAAAGAAGGGTCCCTTTTAGAAAGGCTCTGCAAAACTTTTTGGGAAGCTAAAGTCATGGAACTGAAGCCTTGATGAAAGCTGGATATGGCTTCCAGCTGAACCCTGATAGTACAATAGTTAGAGCCAGCATCAAATAAGGTTGATAGAGACTGTAGGACCAAAGCAAGAGAAAAAAATCTTTTCTACTTACTTTTGTAAATCTTTCTGGTAGAGTCTTCCTGGAAGGTAGACAGGATCTGCTTGACCCTAGAAGAAAAGGAATAATCTATAGCCATCTCTGGATCTGTAGAAACTATGCAATTAGTTTCAGAGTAGATATGTCCAGAAGCGGTTTCCTGGATGGGTGAGACAACATATCTGAAAGGGGAATAAATAGTCTGGACTGTTTCCTGAAGTGAGGCCAGAGCAAGGGAAACAAATTTACTTGGAGCAAACAGGGCTGATAATGGTAACTAAGGTCTTGCATGGAAAAGCTTTCTGCAAGAAGTTCATCGTGAAAGAAAATGGGGGAAGGCATAAAAGAAGTCCAGGAGGGCAACAATGGACCAGATTATCCTTGGATGTTTGCCTCTGTGGCAGGATTAAACTAAAGTAGCTGCTGCACTTAGTATTGTTTGAAGAGGTTGCAGCAAGGCTGACTCAAGCAGCAGAAAATCATCTGTGCTACTGATGAGTAGAGGGACCACTCATACAGCATCAAAATTCAATGGCTGAGCCTGTCCGCTACAAGGCTGTTCAACCATGGAATGTTTGTTGTGATCAGAAAGCATTGTGAAGACATCGGTCATTATTATACTCTCATAGCCACTTGGCTGAAGGGGTACGATCAGGTTCCCCCTTGCTTGTTGATATACTCATACTAAACTCCTAGGTGTTAACAATAGATGATAATCTAATGTTTGATCTCCAAATACAAAACTATATGTATATAAAAAAAAAATTCACCAAAAAGTAGGTATGCTTTATACAGCTAATAAATTTCTTACAAACCCAACTAGAATAACTCTAGCCAACACATAACTTTTACCTTCTCTTCTTTATGGCTCTACCATCTTTACCAAGCTACAATTCACTTTAATATCCAAACTAAAAACATGCTATAATAAAGAAGTTACAAGATCTGCAGCCAATCAACACTACCGTACACATCACTGCTCTGTTCTTAAATCATCAAATCGGGACAACACAGTGGTGCAGCGGTAGTGTTGTCACCTCGCAGCAAGAGCTTCTCTGGTTCGATTCTCAGCTGGGGTGCCTTCTGTGTGGAGTTTGCATGTCCTCCCTGTGTTCATGTGGGTTTCCTCCGGGTGTTCTGGTTTCCTCCCACATTAGAAAGACATGCATCTGGAGCATTTCTCCCGAGGCCTCCACTGAAAATTGGCTTCGTTCCAAGTTGGAATTTCCCAGTTAACAAATGTTAAATAAATAAAGTAAGTTGAATTACCCCATCATCTGGCATTAAAACAACTACTGCTAGCACACAAAATAATATATAACCCTTCTTCCTGCCCAGCTACATCCTCCACTGCATCTTCCAAATCGACTTGTTTGCTCAACTGACAGAAACAATAGTGGAGATCACATCTGTAGTTACAGGCGACAAATGAGATCTGAGTCTCTGAGAGGATATATGTATTGTGGGAGATGAGAGGAGCTTGAGTGCTGGAGTGAGTTAAAGTAGCTGAAGCAGTTGCTAGCTATTTTCACTGCACATGTGGATTCCCAAACAGTCGAGTTGAACAGAGAGGATAACATAAGATCCATATTTTTCATATAACGCCCCAAGAATATATGAAAAGAACAGAAGAAATTCTTCAGTGTCATGGCCATATTTTTAATATGACTATCACCTTCAGCCTCCATTTAAAAAAACAGAATGACCAGTTAACAAAAACTAAAAACTAACTAAATAAGTACAGTCACTAGTGACTGTGTGTGCACTTCCTTGAAAGTAGTGATTTAATACCATTTTCAGGTTTTGCTCCACTGCTAATGTCCTTGCAGGCTGCAGTCAGGCATTTTCTATCATCAACTACTGACAACTGCTTAGAGTCACCACAGAACATTTTTCTCTTACTTATGACGCCTTCTATCAGACAGATGTTGAAGATCCTGCTGCCTGGCACACTAGGAGATATCACTGCTGAAGCACTGCGGATAATGACAGCTCAAAATCCTCTTATACTGCATTAATTCCTCAGTTATGACACAAGTATTACCATTTATACAGAAAGTAAGAAGAAAGCCACAGGCTATTAATTAAATATATACAAAAGATGGCCACCTGCAGATTACTACAGGAAAATTGTCCAAAAAGTGATCAACTAAACCTTCTTTATTAATAAAATTCCATAGGGAAAATATATCCTGTTCTTCTTCCTCACAGGGGAAAATCCCCTGCACCCACCCAACTAAATACAACTGTGTACTGAGGCTGTATGACTTCAATATATGTTGTAACTCCTTAAAGGGATGCATACAGAGAGAGGGGGACTCATTGTGGAGAATCTGATTTTTCCTTGGCAGATTCTATTTCAGTCAACTGACATGCTTTACATACAAAGAAATGCCCAAATACTGGACTGTCATTTTTCATGGACACAGAAACTGCAGCTTTTACAGCAAATCACATTCCTTCAAATCTCAGGCTCTGAACCATCATGTCACAATTCGCAATGACTGCAGACATGATGGTGTCAAATCACAAAGAAATTGAACAGTTTGTGTTTTCTAACCATAAGTGATAGAAATGAGTATAACTAACAATATTCAGAAAATAAATCATAATTGTTTCAATAAATTCTTCCAAGAAACTATTTTTTAATTTAATTTTCATCAGCAGTGTGAAAGACATTTAAACACTCACATTAATCCATTATTAGGTATACTCAGTTTAGAATTATATGAAAAAATGTCCAAGGTTTCATGTTTATCTGCATTATGCAACAGTTATTGTTAAATAACAAAAGCTGATGGTAGGAGTGAAAAACTGTATTCATGATGAATTCATTTCTTTTTTAAAATATTTTCTATACAGATAGTTGTTTCATTAATGTATTATTACTTGTATTAAATGTATATTATCAACAAGTTCATATTATTTTTACCATTTAATGTTTATTAAAGTTTTAAACATGTTTTTAAAGTTCATTTTTAAACTAAGGAAAAAGATTTATCTATTAAATCAAATTATTCAATCATTCAATTTATATCTGTTGTATAAAAGGGGTAGTGAAACACCTGTATGTATATTCTGATGAAGAAGCTCGAAAACGTATGTCCTATGAGAAGCGTTATTAAATCATTGTGGTTCACATTCAGCGATTTTCGTATTCTTTATACTCTATTTCAATAATTTTCAGTTTAAACTGTCAGGAACTCTTATTTGCCGATCTCATACCCTCATTTGGGTCTCCACGAGTGATTTTTATTGTTTTTGCAACAGTTATTGTTCATAACATTCCTTTGATGAGTTCAACAGTGGAAAAGCAGGGACAGCTGTGAATACAGTATTCTTTTCACTGGTTCAAATACACTACTGAGGTGCCTTCCAGATTTTCCTGGAATAAGACAATAAAACAATACAACTCTTGTTTCCTGAAGTTTGGAGGGTCTTTATTTTATTCAGTATTTATTTTATTAACTGGGTAAAATGCTGGTCTCTTTAAACCATTTACATATTCAGCCCTGAAGCATACAAAACAGAAAACAAACAAAACAAAAAACATCAGAAAGTAAACTCCTACTTATCATACAATTTGCACTGATATCAAGATGGGTGCTCTCTGCTAATGCAATGCACCATACAGTTCAGTAACATACATCTTCAGCTGGTTCACTTCCAAATAGTTAATCTAGTGCTATAAAGCAGAAGACACAGCTTAGGCTGAAGTGATCCACGAACATGGATGTACTTTCTCTGAAAGCTGTTTAACACACTGTGAACTTAGACATGTAACTAGAAGTGTCCATCTTGTGCTCATAGTCACATGCTGCTCTTTTTACAAAACACTGTAAACATCTCAACAAACACTGCCACACAGATAAGAAATGTTCACATGATTTTTGCCAGTAGCTTCCTAAAACCAGAAAGACAGACTTTCAGAATAGCAATCCTACCTCTAAGTAAGATGTATACAGATAAGTAACTTATACTTTCTTTCCATATCAACTGCTCTAGGATATAACCATCCTTATCTGGTCTGTGATTGGGTTCTTCCCCTCTTCTGGGAATTTCCCAGAAGTCCCTGCACTTGTGGGCAAAATGCATGCTGTAACAGCTGCACCACAGTATGACAGCATACCTAGTCTCTGAGCATTTCAGTTCACCCCAACTACTTAGCACATTCTTTGCATTTTTTTAACTTTATTTTCATTTGTTTAACATTTGTTAACTGGGTAAGAAGATTCATTACGAGACACACACACACACACACACACACACACACACACACACACACACACACACACACACATGCATACAGTTTTAGCTTGCACAGTTAATAAGCATGTTTTCAGAAGGATGGCAAGAACAAAATGCCAAAAAAAGTACCTGGAAATTACATGCCAGCTCTGCACAGACAGTGACTAGAAGTCACGACTGAACCCCAGGTCCTGAAGATGTGAAGGAGAAATCTTAACAATAAGCCAACATATTGCCCCCAAACAGTGAAGATTCAACACCTACACTGTTTAATATACAAGTGCATAATTGCCCAACTGAAAGGGAAGCCCAGCAGTCACTGCTGACTGCAGGATTTAGCCATGCACAAGGGGATACCAGAAGGGCATCTGGTACCAAACAAGGAGAATCCACTCACAGATCAACCAAAAGTGTAATAACGTCTCTGTTATAGCTCATACTGAAGATTCTCACCTTTGGGTCTATGTGTGGGCTAAATCTCACACTGCAACTCCACCAGAGCAAAAGTAGGGGGAAGAGGGCAGCCTAAAGGTTGAAAGTGCAGAGTCTTGAAACACTGAGGTACCAGCAGAGTCTCAGATTCAGATGGATCAAATGAAGTCCAATTGCAGATGACATAGTCAACACAGCAATGTTTGAAGATGTAAATGAAGAATCAGATGGCCTCAGCACAAATATCTGCAAGACAGACATTCTTGAAGAAATCACTAGAAACAGCCATGCTCCAGTAGCATGGGCTTTGACCAAATCATTTTCAAACAGATAGTGACCTGTCTGACAGCAGATGATGGCAAAAGATAACACAGTTGTCAAACCAAATGAAAAGGTTTTGTTTGTTTAGTGACTGCCAGTCATAACATCCCAGCAGCACATGAGATGGACCACTATTCTGTCTTACTAAGGTAATGCACCTGGCTTCAACTTCAACTAGAACATGTGCTGAAGATAAAATCCATGGTGTGAAGAGTTTTTTTCTGCCTGGTTTCTGCTCAGTAAAGAAAACAAGAAGAAAAAGAATGAACTGTTTTAGGGACAATTAAAAAAAACTCTTTTAGGTGAAATTATGGGCTAGTCTTAACGGACACCCAGTCTCTATAAATAAGATCTCAGGATCATAGGAGATTACTGGCTATTGACCCAGAGGGCATTTTAAGCCTAACCATTTCAACCCAAGGTAATACCGTAGAGGAACTAGTCAATACCCAAGATTGCATTTAGTGATGACTGCCCATGTCCAGGAGGGTTGTGGGCACTATCCCCGGTAAGAATATATGGTGCTAGATCCACTCATCCAAGTTCCTCTTGAACAGTGTCATAGAGGTGCTCTGTTTCACATGAATTGGTAGCCTGTTCCAAAGATGTGGAAATCGCTGGAAGATAAATTTGACCCTCCAGCATGTCCTAATTAAGTCACAGGCCATATTTAAGTCCCTGGAATAGTAGCCCTAGAGCCATTTTATTTATAGATATGCAGTAAGTTCATTTGGTTTGGGTCTTGGGTTACTCTGTAGGCCAGGCATAAGTCTTCCCTAAGAAGTCTGTATGATACAGAGTATAGTAACAGGGATTTTACTTGGTCCATGTAAGGCACATGCTGGAGGCCCTTGATCTTCTTTGTTAGAAACCACTGAAGTCTCTTTAATTATTGTAGATGCTTAGTATGGTACATACCGAATGGCGCATTATACTCAATTATGGGCCAGATAAGTGCTGAGTATAGGGAGGTATAACTTCTTTTGCTCTCGAGGCAATGCCTTTATTAATCAAGTGAGCTACATGGAAAGCTTTCCTTATAACGACAGGCACGTGGTGATCGAAGTTAAGATCATGGTCAGCCTGTCATCCCAGGTACCTTTTCACTTCATAGGTACTTAGGGTATTGTTATTGACTTCATAGTGTGAAGGGACATTGTTTGTTCTGAAGGGAATGATGATGCATTTGTTTGCATTCAGCTTGAGACCATGACTAATATACCAGTAAAAGACAAGATATAGTTACCTTACAAAAGGGCTTGCAACTCTCAGATCTCATAAGCAGAGATGAAAGGCATCATAAGAGTGTTTTGCAATATGTGAACTTCACTGCTGCTGACCCACCACATTCAAATGAGGGACGAGTGTTAAATGTTAAGTTCAACTTTACAGAGGGAAAAAGTTCAAATATGGCCCAAGAAGATAAGGAACCACCTGGCCAACTACTGATGGGCAACAAAGGCCAGAAACAGCTGACATATTCACCATGACAATGAAATAACTGAAGCCCAAACCATACAGGTATACAAGATAGTTTAGGATTATCTGCAAAGTGATCAACCAAGGAAGCACTGAGTACAACTTCTCAAAAAAGGGAGAACTTTTTTCTACTTGTGAAACTGAGTTTAATAAGATGCAGAGCTTCCAAGATGCTTCATTCACTTCTTAAACCTCAGCTGGAAGGGTGGATGGGATCAGACTTACTACAGCAATAGCTAAATCCTGAGGGATCAATGGTTGTTACGCCATCCATGATGGACTTGTATGGTTAGGACAGAGGGAGTTTTTGTACTGCTAGGGACCACAGAGGCTGATACTTTAAGTCCATTAAATATTTCAGCAGTATAAAAGGTAAACTGCATGAAATATAAAGTACAAACAATCTAACAAATTACTTAAAAGTGGTTTTACTGATGACAAACCCAGCTGCACCCCTGCTCCTTTCATACTTAAATATAATATTCACAAGACTACACAAATTTGGAGAAACAGCCAAATGTACTTTAGAGTGTATTATTCTGCCCCAAAACCCAAAGACATTGAAACAGAGACGTGATTTAATACCTTTCATTTGACTAACACAGATTTTGCAATTACCCAAGCTTTTGAGCTGGCATGAATCTTTTGTCTTTTGAAGCTCCTCCTGATGAAGGGCTCATGCCAGCTCAAAAGCTTGAGTAATTGCAAAATGTATGTTGGTCCAATAAAAAGTTATTTTATCATGTCTGTGTTCCAGTGTCTTTGGATTTTCTGCTAGTGGACCAACACAGCATTTCTTGATTTTTTTCTTATTCTGTCCAAGCCTTTCTCTGAATTTAAATGACCCAAGCCACAGCACAAACATCAAACAGTTTGGTACAGAAATCAAGTTCACAGAAGTCCAGCTTTGAGGAAACACAGACATAGCAAAACTGGACAAAGAAATGTTTTGCACTTATATAACAGTAACTCAAAGTTAGCTGTGCATTGGAGTAAGTGGAATTCTCCAAGAACCTGCAATTTTAGAATTAGGATGGGCTACAACAGTAGCATGTTAGTGCTCACACCTCTGACTCTCAAACACTAGTGGGACATTGATCCCTCCAAGGACGGCCTCAAGGAGGAGATCGGAGCCGAGGACGACGGAGCCGAAGGATGTATCAGCTCCGGCATCGAAACAGTCGCTGTCCCGAGAAGCTCCGGCTCCGAACTCTGGTGTGGAGTCGGAGGAGGAAGTTCAAGGGGTGAGGCTATAGCCCAAGTCTGTTGAGACGGGCTATGGAGCATTTGGGCCAGTGCCTGAGACTTCAACAGCCTGCTTACCACCCTCTCTAAGTCGTGGTCAGACAGCCTGGAAGATCTCGAAGATCGGCTCCGATGGCTCCGCTCCGACAAAGAGGAGACCCGGGCCGAGTGGATACTCAGTAACGAAGGGGACCGAGATCTCTTTCGGGACAAAGCCATCGGAGCCGAAGTCCCCTGAACTCCAGATGGAGCCGAAGGTTTCTTGGCTCCGATGCTGGATAAGGTGTCGGCTCCAGCCAGAGCCGACAAGGCCACAGTAGACAAGGTATCGGAACCAGCCGGTGCCGAACCCACTACTTTCATGGTAGATACATCGGTTCCAGCGGGCGATCTCGGCTCGATGGGCGGAGCCACCGGAGGAGGCTTAGATACTGAAGCCTGAGCCTTCGGTGGCTTAGAAGGTTTCCCAGACCCTGCTTTAGAGGGAGAACCTTCTGGCTTAAGTAAGCCACGGAGGATAAGCTTATTCCTCCTTTCCTGCAGGACTCTCTGGCTAAAAGAGTGACACAAAGCACAGGAGTCCTGCAGGTGCAAAGGCCCCAGGCAATAAACACAAGAAGTGTGACCGTCTGTCAGAGACATTTTCTGACAGCACGAGTCACACTTCTTGAACCTGAGACCTTGCCTTCCCTAGACATATCCTAGGAGGAAGTAACACACACAAACCCCAACAAACACACAAAATTAATCCCCTACACACAACACACAGGAAGGGATTAACCAATGGGGTTTTAGGCCTAACTAAAACTTTACACTAAAGGTTATAAAAAGGTTATAAAAGTTTGAAAAACAAGGGAATAGGGTGGGCTGTAATTCACTACAGACTATACTATGAATACAAGGGGAAAATAAAACCCTAACTAAGCTCTTCTGATTTTAACAAGAAAATCACTTACCTCAGCTGGCAAAGGAGACCTCTTTCACTAAGCGGCAAACGAGATCTGGGGTAGTTCTGCCTTGCATCATGGGATATAGGGTTGCCTCGAGCTGGTAAAAGGAGTTCTCAAGCTAAAGCAAGTGCCGAGTCGGAGCCGAGGATCGGCTCCGAACCCATCCAGCAAGAATGAAGGCGAGATTGACAACTTAACATCTCAAAGTTAGCTGTGCATTGGAGTAAGTGGAATTCTCCAAGAACCTGCAATTTTAGAATTAGGATGGGCTACAACAGTAGCATGTTAGTGCTCACACCTCTGACTCTCAAACACTAGTGGGACATTCGGCATCCTTCTCCAAGAAACAGGAGGGAGAACCTTGATTTACTGGGTGGAGGGTCTACAGTCCTTTGAGTAGCAGGATCAGAGTCTGTGCTATGATAAACACTCAAGAAAGCTTGGACTCCCTGTTGTGGCCCTTTCAGAGGGAGGAGCTCTAAGTGTGGTTTACTGTGGCTATGCATGAAATCCTTTGAGCATTAGTAAATTCTCAAGACTATGTAAATCTGGAGTTCCACCCAGACCATCACCATGGAGAATCCTAGTCAGGTGTGGCTGCTGGGATAAGAGAATTATTATTACAGCTAACTTGACCAACACTAGAAGAGACAGGACTCTGTGAAGCTTGAATGCCTTTTCATTCTGCAGGAAAGCTTTTTCATTTTGGTTGGGTCTTTTACTTGGCCTTGACAAAGCAGTATTAAAGGGATCAGAAGAGGGCTCATTGAAAGTTGTCTACAGTAAAGATGGTATATTTCCTCTTCAACAGATCATCTATAGAGTCCTTTTAGGGCTGGTTGAACAGAACCTCCTCCTCCTAGAATCCAGGATGGACAGTCTGACCTCCTCCTTAGGAGAAGACAGCCTCAGCCAAGAATTCCTGAACAAGCACACAGCTGAGATTGCCATCTTCACCACAGCATCAGTACAAGTAAAATTACAGAGTGACACCTAAAGTTCATTTGTACACAATAGAGAGGATGTGAGCATATCCACCTTATGCCCAGACACAAGTTAAAAAAGGATTTTGTAGCATTTACTCCATTAAAAATAACTGCATACTGGAATCCAGACAAGTGAGACACATAGCTGAGGGCTCTGAATTCTGGTGCAGCTGAGGAAAAATTGTCTTTTCTACCATGTCCATGAATTTATACTCTATTATGACAAACTGATGTGATTTCTGGGCCAGTGCTGAACTGAGAAGATGATGCAGGAGTCATCTCAAAGATGGTTGCCTGGGATCCCACTCCAATCAGTGAAGAGCTTGTAGGAGGTGTCCACTTCCTTAAGAGCTGTGGAAGCAAGGCCCGGATACTTTCAGGATGCAAAAAAATTTTATCCCTAATGATCAGCTTCATGACAGGAAGATGTGGGACTCCTATATCTACTTCTCCAGATACTCAGTAAGACAGTTCCTGAAAAGGAATGTAAATCATAGGTCAATCTCGGCCTTCATGACCCTCAGAGTTTCTCTGAAGAAGGGGTGGGCATCGGGGGGGGGGGCTGTATGGAAGAGAGGAATCTAGAGGAATTGCTATCTTTGTTTCAAAATAATGCCCCCTGGGTCCCCAGAACCCTTTAGGGGATAAGAAAAGAAGAGACAAGAACATTTGTTAACTGGGTAAATGTATAGGATACACAGTCACTTTTCAGGGAAGACCTGAGAGGTATATCTGGTTAAGTATCTCACTCCGAATCACAAAGTGGACAAATGAAGGTTGTAGGATTGAAACTCAGTAGTGCTGTAGGTTCTAGGTCTAGACATGCAGATGGAAGCTTAGTAACAAGTAGTTTCCCACATCCCTTACCATCTTCATCAGGGACAATGTGCACTAAGCTGATCATGTAATGGGTGTATTATAGGTAATACCTGTCATACATGCAGAGGTGAACAAATACAGTATGTTTAGTAGCATGCTTGCTGTGAACAAGAACATCTCTGAAGAGGACTGAAGGCACTTATTTACCAACTTTGGCATATACCACTGATATATATCCCGAGGTTAAAGTAAAAGCATTGTACAACTTATAGGAGCTCCTTCTCCCAATAACACTTTTTAACACTAGAAAATTAAAAATGACAGTAATCAGTTATACTGCTTCTAAGGAAATGAAACTAGCAGAATAACTATCAATGCATTTGTCATTTGTGAAAATGAAAAACATTTATATAATTCAATGAACACATCTGATATAGTACTTTGATTTACATAACGATCATAGTTTTAGTTTATTTTTAAAACTGTTTTATGATACAGAAATATGTGCTTACAGAAATTTATAGCATGCGAGTACAAAAATGTGCCTCTGGTATTAAAATAAAATATTAAAAAAAAAAAACACATTAATGCTGTTGCTTCCAAAGCTTTATTAGTGCAGTATATGCTGAACAGTATGATTTCCCAAAGCTTAATGGGAAAACAGCAGGCAGAGAGGTGTTCTTTCTTTGCTTAAAGACACGAGTGCACTAAACTAAATGTACTTACAAGATGTCCCAGTAAAACAAAGAAAAAATACTAAAGTCAGCCAAGAACTTAGAGAAATGTATAATGGATAATAAACAGAATAAAAAAAGGCAGGGTAAGCAAAATATTCCTGCCAAGACAAAAAGTTTCAGTATCATATACCTCACAAAACATATACAATCACCTCTGCAAGCTCTACTGACAGAAATGTTGGGCCACTTCCAAAAAACTTGCTGTCGGTGTAAGAGAATTACTCCAGTGTATTATACCACAGTAAAGTCACTTACACTGCGAGTAGATCTTTTGGGATCTGGCCCACAGTGTAAGCATATTTATAGATAGGCCTTACACCGAAGTCAGTCATTTACTCTGAGAGAAATTCTTTCAGAATCAGGGCAGGCTTACACTGGAGTCTTTAAGACGCTTATACCAAGAGCAACTCTTCTGGAATATGGCCTAACAAAAAAAGATGAGTAATGGATATATTTAACTAATATGAGCTAGGTGGTGGCATTCATAGTTACGTTTCAAAGGAATTTTTGACAGCTTTTGTCCTTTATATTAGCTGAAGTATGTATACCGCATTTCTTCATAAATAGGACCTAACAGAGAATAAGGCCTAGCATTGTTTTCCAGGATGGTCATGATATAAGCCCTACCCCAAAAATAAGCCCCAGTTAAGATCATCAACAACACACGATGGACGTGTTGAATTATAAAATAATATTACTGACACCCGTTAACTGAGGTTATCGTACTCTGCTCGCCATTTTCGGGCCATTCGGACACCCAACTTCTTCCCTTTGCAGAAAGTCGTAAGATTCTTTCCCTGGAAGTCCTCCACGATTCTTACTGTAACCCTAACCATCACTCACACCTGATGGTTGAAATCCTTGGCCGATAAACACTGGCAGGTATACTTTGATTGGTCAAAGTACAGAAAACAAGCGTAAAGCGCGTGCACTTGATAACGAATGGCTGTGGTTGTGTCTTCTTAACCATCGCCATTTTGTGTTGGCAATTCATCTAGATGGAAAGAAAACCCCACCTCTAATCATTAGTAAGGGCAAGAAAGATAAGATTGAACATGTTTCAGGCATTTACATTCTTGAAACTGAAAAAGCCTGGTGCACACAAGCACTTATATGGAAGTGGGTCGATGTAATGCTGCCACCTGTTTTGCGTGGTGGTGAAAGAGGTTTGCTAGTCTGGGATTCAGCCAGCACTCACCGAGCTAAAGACATGAAGAAATTCCTTGCATGGAGAAGAATAGATCAAATAATGCTTCCTGCAGGAATGACTGCCTATCTCCAGACTCTTGATATTGCAATAAACAAGCCATTCAAGGACCATTTGTACATGGAACTCAATGACTACACTGAAAATAGAATGGAGAGAAATCAGCATGGAAACTTTGTGAAGCCTAGCCTGCAAGAGATCGTGACTTGGGTGAAAAATTCATGTGATAAAATCACTGACAGCTGTGTTGCCAATGCACTATGAGCAGGCTACTTGGACAAGCAGTGCTCATTTAAGGAGAGCTCTATTGCTAGACATGACAAATTGGGACCAATGGTTTTACAGGAAATGGAGTTGCAAGAAATTCAGGGGTTGAAGACTTATGACAATGTTCCAGAAGACAATGACATGACTGCATTTGAATAACTTTTCCATTATCGGGGCAGCAGAATGGATTGCTTCTGCTTTCAGTTTTATTCCCCTCCTCCAATACACATGTATTGAGATTTTTATGCACTTTCTGCTAAGCATGAAATATTGCACTGTGAAAGCCAAGGTGTAGATATTCTGAAGTTGAAATGTTTGTTGCACTGTTTATGTATAATTCTCATACAACTGTTAACGCGTTACTTAGAACTGTTGTCCAATAACAGAAAAGTACCAAATAAATTAATTTGTGTACATGAATAAATGTCGATTTTTGTACATGAATAAATGTAGATTATACAATGACCCCCCCATTAATATTCAAAAACGTGCACGCTGATTGGTCAGCGTGCACGTTGTAAATCAGAGTTATAGTAATGGAAAAAGGTCCGGTCGCCTAGACGTTTTCCATTACTATAACTCTTTTTTTACAGCAACGGAGAACGCAAGATCTCCGTTGCTTCACACTGTCTCGCTATGTTAAATGAGTTTAACATAGAGAGACAGCTTTAAAAAAAGCAACGGAGATTCTCGTTGCTTTTTTTAAAGTTGTCTCGCTATGTTAAACTCCTTTAACACAGTGAGACATTTTGTAAAAAGCAATGGAGATCTTGCTTTCTGTGTTGCTTTTTTTCAAAACTGTCTTGCTATGTTAAATGGGTTTAACATAGCGAGACAGCTTTAAAAAAAAAAGCAACGGAGACTCCGTAGCTTTTTTTAAAGCTGTCTCGTTATGTTAAACCCATTTAATATAGCAAAGCAGTTTGTAAAAAGCAAAAGAGATCTTGCTTTCTCCATTGCTTTTGCCCACAGCTCTGATGTACTGCGTAGGCATACGCATGCGCAGTACATCAGAACTGCCGCAGAATACCAGATAGCTGCGGAAGGGCAGCAAGGAGGCATTATACAATGCCATTATTTAAGAAAAGTAATTTTTTTTTTCTTAAATAATGTCATTGTATAATAGCAATAACACACTTCTGGGTGTGGGTAAAGCTAGATTTACCCACGGTTGGCATTGTTTTGCCACTCGGGCTTCACCCCCGTGACCAAACCACACCAACCATGGGTAAATCCAGCATTACCCACACCCAGGCATGGATTATTGCTATATTGTTGTACGGGGGGGGGTAATTAAGGCATCCCCTGATGTTGTATCTTTCGGCTTTTCCCGGTTAGGGGTCGCCACAGCGGAACTCCAGTCCGCTAATGATTGGCAGTAGATTTTTACGTACCGCGTTGCCAGCCCTGACGCACAACCTTCAATGAAGTTACGCCTATTCACGCATGTCTCCGCACAGAAGACGCTCTAGCTGAGAATCGAACAGGACAACGTCTTACTGTGAGGTGACAACACTACCGCAGCACCACCACCTGATAATAAGCCCTAATGAGTATTTCTGCGAGGGAAAGATTATAAGACCCAGTCTTATTTTGGGGGAAATATGGTACATGTTTTATGGATGCATGTGTAATATTTACAAATGCACAGATGCTGTTCCACTCTATGAGAAAGGTACCAAGGTATAATGCAAAATTAGAAGTTATGTACCTACCATAACGTTCCATGTTAGTTGTCTTCTCTCGCCTTCTTTCTTGCTGGATGGGTTCGGAGCCGATCCTCGGCTCCATGCACTTGCTTTAGCTTGAGAACTCCTTTTACCAGCTCGAGGCAACCCTATATCCCATGATGCAAGGCGGAACTACCTCAGATCTCGTTTGGTAGCTAATCTACCCTGCTAAAGACTATCCTAACATAATTAGGAACACAAGTTCCTAATAGAAGTCCTCATATGAAGGCTCAGGAGGAAAACAACCTAATAGGAACTCTTCAAGATCTGTCCAGGCCAGGGGGAAGGAGGGAGGGCGAAGAAAGAAGCGAGAAGACAACTAACATGGAACGTTATGGTAGGTACATAACTTCTAAATGTTAAGTTGTCAATCTCGCCTTCATTCTTGCTGGATGGGACCGCGTCCCTAGCACCTGTATCCCGAGTGGCTCAATGGAACAGACTCTTGAGAACTGTGGAACCAAAACTGGCCCTATCTCTGGAGGCCAAGTCCAACTTGTAATGAGAGACAAAGGTATGAGGCGTGGCCCAAGTAGCTGCTGCACAAATGGTATCAGTGGGTAGTCTATCCTGAAAAGCTGCAGAAGTGGATAGACTCCTGGTTGAGTGTGCTTTTGGTTTAGAAGATAGTTGTTTGCCTCTGAGAGAGTACACATAGGAAATGGTGGAAGTCAACCATCTGGATAAGGTCACTTTAGAAACTGGAAGACCTATCCTGTTTTCTGCATAGGAGACAAATAATTGGTCCGATTTTCTGAATTGTTTAGTTCTATGCAAATAGTACCTGAGCTGACGATGGACATCCAAAAAATGCAGTTTCTGTTCAGCTCTGTCGGAATAGTTTGGGAAAAAGACTGGAAGATCTATAGATTGGTTAATATTGGTTTGAGACACGACTTTGGGGAGAAAGGAAGGGTTAGTTCTTAATGATACCCTGTCCTTATGAAAAACCAAATAAGGGGAACGAATGCAGAGAGCTTGAATCTCGAAACCCTTCTTGCAGAAGTGACAGCCAGTAAAAATATAGTTTTCCAGGTCAATAACTTCAAAGAACATGAAGCAGACGGTTCGAAGGGAGGTAGTATCAAGGATGCCAACATTAAGTTTAGATCCCATTGCGGAGGAGGATGCTTTATAGGTGGTTTTAGGAGAAAAACTCCTCTCAGAAAGGCCTTGCATAATCTATGAGACATAATGTTATTGTCATGCAAGCCAACATGATACTTGGAAATAGCAGCCAGTTGTACTTTGACTGTAGATGACGAGGATCCTGAATGAAAAACCTCCACCAGGAAATCTAAAACAGAATGTACAGGGGCAGTAAAGGGATCAATTTTTCTGGAATTTGCCCAAATAGAAAAACGTCGCCACTTGCTAGCATAAACAGTCCTAGTGGACGACTTCAAAGAAGACACTAAAATGTCTCTGACTGAGTCAGAAATCATCGGTAGCCTGGCTAGGGAAGGAAGTGGAGCAACCAAGCAGTGAGGTTGAGAGAATGAATGGCCCGGTGCTGCTGACCTGACTGGTGGATCAAGAGATCCGGAACTGGGTCCAGATGCCAGGGCTGCACCAGAAGGTGACGATGCAGAGACGGAAACCAAATTTGTCGAGGCCAATATGGGGCAATGAGGATCAACTTGGCCCTTAAAACGGTGGCTTTCTGAATGACTTGTGGAATCAAGGGAAAGGGAGGAAAAGCATACAGAAGTCCCCGGGGCCAATCCTGGGTTAGAGAGTCTCTCAGGGGTTGGCCTGGAAGGGGAAAAAGAGTGAAAAAATCAGGGCACTTGTTGTTTTGAGGAGTAGCAAAAAGATCGCAACAAGGAGTGCCCCACTTCAGAAATATCTGATCCACTACAGATTGATTGAGAGACCACTCGTGAGGCATCAGAATGGATCTGCTCAGCCTGTCCGACAATAGGTTGGACCTGCCGGGGATGTGCGTTGCTATCAGAAACCGCTGAGAAGAGATCGCCCATTGCCAAAGTCTGAGAGCTTCTCGACATAACGGATAGGACCTGGTCCCGCCCTGTTTGTTGATGTACCAGACCACGGACATGTTGTCCGTTTGTACTGCAATAGTCCCCGTGGGAAGAAAGTCGTTGAGGGCTTGCAACGTTAAAAGCACTGCTATCATCTCCAGGACATTTATGTGCAGATGGTATTCTATGGGTTGCCACGTCCCGTGGACCATCCTGCCCTGATAATGCCCCCCCCACCCGATCAGAGAGGCATCCGTAGTGACTGTGGCAACTGGAGGAGGGGGAATAAAGGGTCGGCCCTGATGAAGAAGAGGGGAAGATATCCACCAGTTCAGATGAGCTCTGCACGACTGTGTGACTAAGATTTCATGCCTCATCGGGAGACTGTGGTACGACCACTGCATGAATAGCATCCACTGCAGAAGACGCATGTGGAAGCGATCCAGTGGTAGAAGAACAATGGCCGCAGCCATAAGACCTAGAACCTTCAGTATAAATCTGGCTTTGATCTTGTTGCTTTGCAATAGAATCCGAACGAATTTTTGGATGTCCAGAATTCTTTGATCTGTTAGTTTGGCTAACATTTTGACGGTGTTTAATTCTGCGCCTATAAAGGTGATAGATTGGCAAGGCAGCAGAGAAGATTTTTCGAAATTTACTGAAATTCCCAAACTCCTGCAAAGCTGTAGAGTGTAGTCTCTGGACTGAAGAAGCTGACACTTGGTGGTGGCGGAGAGGAGCCAGTCGTACAAGTAGGGAAACACCTGGAATCCTTGACGTCTCAGATGAGCTGTGACCACTGCCATGCATTTGGTAAACACTCTGGGGGCTGAAGTGAGGCCAAAGGGCAGTGCTCTGAATTGGTAATGACTGGTCCCTAGCCGAAAGAGGAGAAACCTTCTGGAGCGTCTGTGAATCTTTATGTGATAGTACGCATCCTGAAGGTCTATAGAGCACATCCAGTTGTCCTTGCCCAGAAAGGGCAGAATGGACTGAAGCGTGACCATCCGAATCTTGCCTTCTTGACAAATCTGTTTAGATTGCTCAGGTCTAATATCGGTCTCCAATCTCCCGTCCTTTTGGGGACCAAAAAGAATCTCGAGTAGACGCCGGATCCTACCTGGTCTGCAGGCACAGTCTGGACGGCTCTTTTTTCTAGGAGCTTTGAAACCTCCTGTTCTGCCAAATCCCTTTGACCGGGTGAGATGTCTGGAAGGGATTGTATAGGTACGGGAAACCTTTCGAAGGGGATTTTGTAACCCTCGGATATGATCGACTGTACCCACCTCTCTTGTGATAGGGATTGCCAGGCTACTGGGTACAGTGAAATCCTTCCCCCGACTGCCTCCAAGGGTGGACAGTCGGGCAACACCTCAGGGATGCTGAAAGGGCTTCTCAGGAAGAGACTCCCTGTTGCCCTGGTTCTGAGGACCCCCCCCTGCCTCTAGGGCGGCGTCTATTATTGTTACCCCTCTGCCTCTGGGGGTAAACTGACCACGTGCGTCCGGTGTAGCTCCTTGGGCTTTACGGAACCACATCTTCCCCCCCTTCTGACCCTTGGGATATGGTCTAGAAGGAGTGGAAAATTGGACTCCAACGGCAGAAAGAGTTTTACCGTCCTGCTCACACCTGGTCAAGGTATCCTTCACCTGAGGTCCGAACAAAGCCGAACCACCAAAGGGGGTATTGGTGAAGGACGCCTTAAAGGGGTCCGCAAAATTACAAAGCCGCATCCAGGCTTGGCGTCTAAGAGCAACTCCTGTGCCTGCGGCCCTGCTCGCTCCATCGGCCGCATAGGATATGAGCCGCATGGAGGAGTTAGATATGGAATTCAGGATTGCAAGCTGCGAGGCAATCTTTTCTTGAGCCCCAGCAGCAGAAGGATCCTGGACTACTTCACCCAGTTCCTTGAGAATATCTCGTTGAAGCCTGGTGAAGTGACAAAGATAATTCAGCGAACGCATAGCAAAGGTCGCTGAAGAAAACATCTGCTTTCCATACCTGTCCATAGTCCTAGAATCCTTGTTAGGAGGATGGACAGGTACTGAAGGATCCGCCAGTTCCTTCTTAGTGGCCGCCACCACCATAGCATCCACAGAGACACCCTTGGAAAGGAACTGTTTGTCCGTAGGGGCCGTGATGAATTTGGATGGTCTCCTGGGGACAGGTTCCACAGAATCTGGAGCCGCCCACGCCTTCCGAGCCACTACCTGCATAAGTGGGTCGAAAGGCGGAGACACCCAGGAGGTGGAGGGTCAGGATCCAAAGCCTCCAGGTATACCGACTCATCCTCGGAGGGGTCAATGGAGGGCCAATTCCCCTCTGTTCGAGGAGCTCAAGGATGTCTGAAAAGGAGACATCCTCAGAGGGGGACCGTGGGGAACCCTCCGACTCATCTAAGTCGGTATCAGATGTAGTAGACTCAGGGGAGTCTGTGTGTTTCCTCTTACACGTCCTCTTCTGAGGGTTCCCCGCAGGATCAGGAGAAACCTCGGAAGAGGAGGAAATTCCCAATGGGGAAACCTGGGGCGATGGATCCCTGGGCCTGAGAGCAAGAGGCTGGCAAGAGGCGTCTGCAGGCACTGATGAGGGAGGAGCTAGAGGGATGGACCGTTGACCAGGCTCAGAGGCCAGGACACTCCTCATCACCTCAAAGGCTCCCCTCCCTGGGAGGCCGGAATATCCCCGCTCCGAGGAAACAGGAATTCCCGGCTCCAATGAGAGGGAAGGCTCCGAGGCCGATGTCGGCGCCGAGCTTACCAAAGCCGAAGCCCCGAGAGGAAGAGCGGGGTCGGACAAGGGTCCGATGCCACTAGCCCCCTCGGAGCCGACAATGGAAACCCGACGACCGGATCCCTCCAAGGACGGCCTCAAGGAGGAGATCGGAGCCGAGACGCGGAGCCGAAGGATGTATCGGCTCCGGCTCGGAAACAGTCGCTGTCCCGTGAAGCTCCGGCTCCGAACTCTGGTGTGGAGTCGGAGGAGGAAGTTCAAGGGGTGAGGCTATAGCCGAAGTCTGTTGAGACGGGCTATGGAGCATTTGGGCCAGTGCCTGAGACTTCAACAGCCTGCTTACCACCCTCTCTAAGTCGTGGTCAGACAGCCTGGAAGATCTCGAAGATCGGCTCCGATGGCTCCACTCCGACAAAAGAGGAGACCCCGGAGCCGAGTGGATACTCAGTAACGAAGGGGACCGAGATCTCTTTCGGGACGAAGCCATCGGAGCCGAAGTCCCCTGAACTCCAGATGGAGCCGAAGGTTTCTCGGCTCCGATGCTGGATAAGGTGTCGGCTCCAGCCAGAGCTGACAAGGCCACAGTAGACAAGGTATCGGAACCAGCTGGTGCCGAACCCACTACTTTCATGGTAGATACATCGGTTCCAGCCGGAGCCGATCTCGTCTCCGACGGAGCCTGAGCCACCGGAGGAGGCTTAGATACTGAAGCCTGAGCCTTCGGTGGCTTAGAAGGTTTCCCAGACCCTGCTTTAGAGGGAGAACCTTCTGGCTTAAGTAAGCCACGGAGAATTAGCTTATTCCTCCTTTCCTGCAGGACTCTCTGGCTAAAAGAGTGACACAAAGCACAGGAGTCCTGCAGGTGCAAAGGCCCCAGGCAATAAACACAAGTGTGACCGTCTGTCAGAGACATTTTCTGACAGCACGAGTCACACTTCTTGAAGCCTGAGACCTTGCCTTCCCTAGACATATCCTAGGAGGAAGTAACACACACAAACCCCAACAAACACACAAAATTAATCCCCTACACACAACACACAGGAAGGGATTAACCAATGGGGTTTTAGGCCTAACTAAAACTTTACACTAAAGGTTATAAAAAGGTTATAAAAGTTTGAAAAACAAGGGAATAGGGTGGGCTGTAATTCACCACAGACTATACTATGAATACAAGGGGAAAATAAAACCCTAACTAAGCTCTTCTGATTTTAACAAGAAAATCACTTACCTCAGCTGGCAAAGGAGACCTCTTTCGCTAAGCGGCAAACGAGATCTGGGGTAGTTCCGCCTTGCATCATGGGATATAGGGTTGCCTCGAGCTGGTAAAAGGAGTTCTCAAGCTAAAGCAAGTGCCGAGTCGGAGCCGAGGATCGGCTCCGAACCCATCCAGCAAGAATGAAGGCGAGATTGACAACTTAACATCTATAGGCCATTTTTCCAATGTGAAAAATATTGTACTCTTACATCAAAACAACTTTTCTAAACATCTCATTGGATTAAACAGCAATGCAAATTATATTATTTTTTTCATTCATAAATAAACTACATACAACAAAATAACTTAACCTTGTAAATTAAGGGAAGTAGAATGGAAATCACTTGGAATGGAGAGGTGTCAAAGCTACTCATTTTATACAGTCTTCATAAATTAGAACCTGCAGAGAAATGTAAGCCAATCATTATCATTTTACACAGATGCATTTATAGCAGAGGTATAGCTAGGGTGGGGAAAAGGTGGATGCTGCCCTGGATGCAAGGTGTTACAATTGGCACATGACAACGGTGTGGAACTCGATCCTCTACTGGCAATAAGGAATACATTGTAATACTGTATTTGCAGTCACTACAAAAGTACTGACGTATTTATTCTGTGGTATTTTAGCTGTAGCAAACAATTTATTACAGTTTAAGCAGTTTCAGAGTATAAAAGCTTGTTTCCCCCTAAACTTTAAGAGGTGACCTTTTTATTTTCACTCTACAACTTTGACATAAACACTTTTTAATAGTTCATGGTGGTAGCAGATGGAAGAACTACAAAGGCTATCAGATAAAATAGCAATCATTCTGTGTTAATGTAGGACAGCAGGTTGTAAGCATATCAGTAATTAATTTCTATTGAAGCAGTGAAGATTCTGATCTGTGGCTAAGAAGAAGCCCTACCATAGGCAAGAAACCCAAACGTTATGAGACTAAGAAGACCTTCTTTAGGCAAGAAACCCAAAGGTGGTGACTGTGACCCACGTCTCATCTAGATGGCTGAAAGTGTATAGATGTGAGGAAGCAGGGATATGCAGTCTTTCAGTGCATTTGGAGATGTTTTAAGTGTATAGATGTGAGGAAGCAGGGATATGCAGTCTTTCAGTGCATTTGGAGATGTTTTAAGTGTATAGATGTGAGGAAGCAGGGATATGCAGTCTTTCAGTGCATTTGGAGATGTTTTAAGTGTATAGATGTGAGGAAGCAGGGATCTGCAGTCTTTCAGTGCATTTGGACATGTTTTAAGTGTATAGATGTGAGGAAGCAGGGATATGCAGTCTTTCAGTGCATTTGGACATGTTTTAAGTGTATAGATGTGAGGAAGCAGGGATCTGCAGTCTTTCAGTGCATTTGGACATGTTTTAAGTGTATAGATGTGAGGAAGCAGGGATACGCAGTCTTTCAGTGCATTTGGAGATGTTTTAAGTGTATAGATGTGAGGAAGCAGGGATACGCAGTCTTTCAGTGCATTTGGAGATGTTTTAAGTGTATAGATGTGAGGAAGCAGGGATACGCAGTCTTTCAGTGCATTTGGAGATGTTTTAAGTGTATAGATGTGAGGAAGCAGGGATACGCAGTCTTTCAATGCATTTGGACATGTTTTCTCCCACTTACTTTTTACACATTTTCTACTTGCAGTAAGGTCAATAAAAGTGCATACTGTTTCAGAGGTGTAGAATCTGGTAGTGAATTACTGGACAACCAACATTTTTAGTACTAGTCACACTGACCTAATAGCTTGCAAAGAATTTTGCACCTGGATCCAAAATGTCTGCAGCTGTGGGCAGTCTTGAATTATAGAAGCCCAGGTGCCAGTTTTAGGTTTCTTTTATCTCCAATGAAAAATGATGAACCTCTGTCTACTGCAGCTATTGTATCTGGTATGACAACACTACAAATGAAGGCCATGTTTTTTATCTGAATGCAATTCGGCCAAATTCTAAATTTTGCAAATCAGCAGAAAATGCATCTAGATTTTGCTGAATAACAGTGGAAGCTGTTAGTTTGTTTTCTCTCCACCTCCACATTTTAAGGTGTGTGTGTGTGTGTGTGTGTGTGTGTGTGTGTGTGTGTGTGTGTGTGTGTGTGTGTGTGTGTGTGTATGCACGCGAGTGTGTGATGTGGAAGAACTACTGCAACAATCCTAGCAACCTGGTGGTGTAATCCTTGGCTCTAGATGATTGTCACTGTTGAAGTGACATCCTGACCCCAGGTGGAAAAAAGGGCTATGGATGGATTTGAAGGTATAGCGATCATGGAGGCGATTATAAAAAATAAAGATGTCTAGTCCTTTGTGTGTGTGTGTGAGTGTGTGCGCGCGCGTGTGTGTGTGCGTGCTTGGGGACAGGGGTATACTTACCAAAGAAAAACATTTTTTTCAAATATTTGTTGTTTGGATATTTGGTACAGTTTTTAGCTACTTTTTTCGTAGAGGAATCATTTAGTTGACTGTTCAATCTATATCTTCCATGGGTGGAACAGAGAAGACAATATTCTCTCTCTAAGGGTAATAACTAAGTTTTATAAGGAGATACAAGACTTAACAGGTGCATCATTCAGATTAGGAAAATCTTAAATTCTTATATCCCATAGTAATTAGCTCTTGTATAATTTATTTTCTTTACAGAGTTGTACAGCAATGAAAAATATGATTTCGAACTAAAAAAAACCCTGTCTGTAACTTAATCGTGATGATGTATTCCACTATAATATGCAACTCTGATTTGAAGTTTGAGGTTGGGAGAATGGCTTCCAATTTACTCACAAAAAAATTCTTGTGGTACATACTGCATTTTAATTCTGCTCATAAATGGAGTAAAAATTAAGCAATTATTGTAAGGATCATACATTAATAGGGGCATTACTTGCACAAACTTATATAGGAACTTCTCTAACAGTTGCTAGTATTCAAACCAGTCATTTTAACTTGCTCACTGTCAGTTAGGGCAGAGAAGTAAAGCTCTGAGCTGTTAATAAGCTTCTTCCTGATACCCAGTGAAGATGGTTTGATTCCTCCTACTTCAATTTGACTACTGTGACACTCTGAGCAAGTCGATTAAACAGGCAGTGCTCCAGGGTCATCCCTAAAAAGGAACACTTGTGTCAAATGGTTTTACCTGGTTAAAAAATGTATAAAAAAAGACTCCGTACACTAAATAACACTATGACCAAGTCAATGTTCATAAGTTTATGTGTTCTTGAAATCCAGCAAGAGGAAAATATAATATGAAGGTGTTACTGATTAATGCTAGGAGCCTAAACAAGAAACTCCATTTCCTGCAAGCCCTTCTCATCCTGGAGGACGCAGATGTGTCTGTAGTGACTGAGATGTAGTTTAAAATGGTGGAGAGCACTCCAGCTTTTCATGGCTATAACTGTGTCCACATGTTTAGACCAGCTGCTGTGCAGGGGGGGGAGGTGGAGGTATCTCAGTTTTCATACAGAAGACACCCACAGCGACTGGTAAAGCAGCATGATGCAGTACAGCTTCCTTGTACCCAAACAACCAGTAGAAAGGTTGCATACTGTATATTAGCTAGCAACAGAGCTTCATCTGTGTCCCAAGGAAGCCACAAAACCTTTCTACAGTAACTGGAATCCCTCAGCATTACCTAAACTATCCAACTATAGACTGGCAAACCTACTGCACAAGCACAGAGATTCCTGAACTTTGTCAATACCGGCACCATGGAACAAACTAGGAGGACCACCATCTTGGAACCTGTCCTTACCAGTATGGGAGCATCTTGCACTAATCCTTCCATATGTTCGTATAAAGCCACCTCTTTTGAAATAAAACTGAAACCAGAGACCTCTTCCACCTAACAAACAACTCAGAAGTTTAATAATAATAGTTATGTTCATGATCTCAGAAGCACAACACAGCACTGTACTGAGCCGATTGTGAACAATGGTAAATATACTGAGGCTGAAGATATAAAGCTACAGGCTGATAAATTCAGTTCAATTTTTACCCCCCCCCCCCTCAATCACCCTCAATCAATACCACAACATATACTCGAAACTGACTAGCCTACAGCTATCAGACAAGACCAAGTCCTAAACGTACTATGAAAAGCTGGAGATACTGCATTGATGGGTCCTGAAAATTATCCCTGGATGCATCTTAAACAGCATAAAGCACAATTTAGCCACCCCCTAACAACACTGTTCAATCTCAGCCTAAATACAGGTTTTATACCAACTGAATGGAAAACAGCTACAATCACTCCTCTGCATAACGGAGGGCCTTCCACAGACCCAGGGAATTACAGACTCATAAATCTGATCAGCCTCACATGCAAGCCATAGAAAGACTTATCATGGAACTCAGTACGGATTTGTCAAGGGTAGGTCATGCTTACTCATCCTGGAGGACTTTTTTGAAAAGCTCAAAAAAGCAATAGATGAAGGTAAAATGGTAGACACCACATAACTTGACCTGGCCAAAGACTTTGACACAATCCCCACTCAGGCATAGTAGAAAAGCTAAATAAAATGGAATAAAGCTTTACCTCACCTGATGGATTTACAACTGGCTCACAGGAAATACAAACAGGGGAAGGTAACTCCACAAAAAGACCAGTCACCTGGGTTCAGTGCTGGGACCTCTTCTGTTAGGCATTTACTTCTCTGAAGTGACAATATCAAGGGGCTCTGGATGACTAAGTTTGCAGATAACTGCAAGCTGGGAGCAGTCACTGAATCCCCAAATGATTAGCCATTATGCAAGAAGGATTGTCCTAAACAAATAACTGGTGCCAGGATCATGGCCTGAAACACTTAATGCCAAGAAATACATTACTGCATCCTTTGGGAAATCTTCTACAACAAGCAGCTACCACCTTAACAATATGTCCGTAAGAGTTGAACCAGTTGTTCTAGATTTGGGAACTTACATGGACACTAACCTTTCGACTAACATGTGTCCACTGCCATAAGAAACTTCCTTATATATTGCACAGCTTATAAACAAAGGGGCTGAGTCTAGATCTACAGATGTTATTTGCCCCTTTAATCAGCCCTCATTAGGCCAATCATTGAGTATAATGCCCCCTTTGGCATGTATCTGTCCAGACCCAAACAAAAACAGGAATGCCCGCAGTAATACCTTACTAAAAGAATACAATTCCAAAACAATATGTCTGCCATGGACTGCCTTAAAGCCCTGTCATTATACTCAATATCCTACAGACTGCTAAAGGGTGATCTGTGTCTGGTATACAAGGCATCCTCTCACCCAGTACTGATGCACTGACTGCACATCAGTGAGTCAAATGGCATCAGAAATACTCAGGTCTAGGGATCCAAACCTCTTCTGCAACATCAACAGAATGGTTTGGAGGGACAGATACATCTTGGAAAGGATACTGCTGCTCTAGAATAGACTCCCCATTCATGTAAAACAAAGCTCATCCCTGCCTCTATTCCACAGCAACTTGGAGCTACAGATGGGTAATAGAACATTTACTACAGTGTCCCTTGTACTACTAGTGGATAGAGGCAGCTCCTAAATGCTCAATCCCATGCATGCATCCCCTCAAATTATCTATGCAATGATTCTGATTATTCTTATAAGGGGTAATATATGGCTATAGATCACATGATGGGTAAAGCCAATCTAACACCAAATGGAAAAATGGCTAGGCTTCAAATGGCCTGCAAAGGCTGCTAGCCAAGTACTCACCTATGAACCTAATAACTTACTTGCTGAGCATATAACAAATGAGTTATGATTAGTGTGTGACTAATAATCATCTGTTGAAATTAAAGCCGGTGTTACATATTTAGGCCGTATCTAGCTATTAAATGTTTGGCAGTAAAAACACTGTTAGCAGAGCTGGCTCCATGGTAGCACTGAATACAGCTCAAGCAAACAGTGTGCAATCAATGGCCCTAGCACTGGAGGAGCTGGGTAGGATGTGAGTGAAAGAGCAGAGCCCGCTTATCTCTGCAGGCTCAGGTGTTCTTGCTGTAGACCAGGGCAGAGGCAGTGTGATATCTTATGGCATGAGGGGTAGATTGTTGGTTGGAAATGCCCTCATGAAATTGGGTTACATTATAGCATACTCAGCCCATCACTCTATGTACATTACCCACATTTGCATGTTGGAGTAGGTCAGGAAAATAATACAAAATGTAAAAGCACACCTAACAGCTGCCTGAATGAAGACCCCTCTCAGTCAACACCAATACAGGTGATGGGGAATAATAAACAGACTAAATGGTCAAGACAGGGGTAGATGATTGACAGGCAGTGGGGGCAAACACTGCAGGAATAAAAAAAAGAATACTTGTGTGTCCTTTATACAATGCTCCTAGCATTTAAGGCCTGTAAGTCGTTAATCTTATACAACAGAATACAAGGGCAGATATCGATTCTGTTGCCTCCATCACAACATAAATAAAGGAACACCCAGTACCTGACTTGAAGAGCAGGACTGAACAGAAGTTTTGAAATATTGCAAGATTAGTTTTACATAAGGGGAAGAAGTCTGAGTAGTCAGGCTAGTTAGGGGAACTGTACTAGTTAGGCGATTTGTTTCTAGTCTTGTAAGGAATAATTCTAAACGAGTATTGGTATTAAAGGATTTTTAATGAATTATATAAATCTTATCTATCATGTACAGGGCAGGCTTTAAATTGGTTGGTTTGTTATACAGCTGAAGACCTGCAAACCTACGGCCTCATAAAAAGATGGCTGGTATTATGCTGTAAGGTCATTCCTGGTCTAAGTGGACACCACAAGAATATAACATGGGCACAGTGCTGCTGCAGTACCCACCAGCTGAGATGGACACCACAGGAATACAACAGAGGCACAATGCTGCAGGAGTAGCCATCACCTGAGATGGACAGCACAGGAATATAACAGAGGCACAGTGCTGCAGCAGTAGCCACCAGCTGTGAAGGACACCACAGGAATATAACAGAGGCACAGTCCTGCTGCAGTACCCACCAGCTGAGATGGACACCACAGGAAAACAACAGTGCTGCGGCAGTAGCCACCAGCTGAGATGGACACCACAGGAATACAACAGAGGCACAATGCTGCAGGAACAGCCACCACCTGAGATGGACACCACAGAAATATAACAGAGGCACAGTGCTGCGGCAGTAGCCACCAGTTGTGATGGATACCACAGGAATATAACAGAGGCACAGTGCTCCGGCAGTGCCCACCAGCTGAGAAATGTTGGTGAAGACTGCATATTGTCTTTGTGTCTCTGGGTTTGTGTAGCGTACTTGAATATCTTCCCAAATCCCAAAGGCATTCAGAAATGCTTAACACTGATACCTAATGAATCTGCCTCAGATAGATCTTCTCATAATT
This sequence comes from Protopterus annectens, assembly GCF_019279795.1. Taxonomy (NCBI): domain Eukaryota; kingdom Metazoa; phylum Chordata; order Ceratodontiformes; family Protopteridae; genus Protopterus; species Protopterus annectens. The sequence goes on from NC_056748.1 coordinate 169,728,501, forward strand.
TATGGATATCCACAAGGCTTGCATCCATGACATTGATTAAGCCAAATTTGTTAGCAGGAAGTTCCTTAAAGAATCTACCAGGAGAAAGTTGTTCAGGTAGGGAAACTCATGGAGGTCGTTCTCTAGTATGGCCTCAATTAGGAACACTAGCATTTTGGTAAACACGTCTTTCATAGAAGATATAGCAAACAACAGCATTTTGTAGTGAAAATGGTGCCCACCGAAAGTAAAGCAAAAGAATTTCCTGTGCAGTCCCAAGATACTGCTGAGGAAACAGATGTATATTATACCCAAAGACACCATCCTGGAACTCTGCAGCAACAGATACATGATATTTTGAAGTGTTGCTATCCAGAAACTTATGTACTATATGTACTCACTAACAATGCAGCGATCCAAGATGAGAAAAAGTGAAGGCGTCAGAACATTTGGTCTGCAAGGCTACTTCAAGGGCAGACTCATGCAGAGGATGGCAAAACAGCTGTGCATCAGCCTGCACTCCTGTCTTCTCTTGTTGCTTTGGCCTATAATCACATGATCACATGCAGGATAATCCATCTAATCTCTGTGCTGGACACACAGAACTGACACCATCTTAAGTCAAGTTAGCTATGCTTCCAGCTTCTCTCTTCCATGTCCAGGTGAGTGGCCTGAAATACTGGTAATTATGGCAGTACCTGACACACTGCTACTTACCCTTGGAACAAGACTTGTACCGACGTCAATCCTGCTACATTATCTGGAAGCTGCAGGAAAATTAGAAGGCTTGAACTCCATAGACACTAGACACAAAAGTTTCTGTGATAAAAGAAAATTTAAGATTAAACTTTTTTTTTTTTTGTGGTAGAAAAGAGCTTAGTGGCACAGAGCTAAATACATTCTTTTACTCAGGCAAGTGATGCCATGGTAAGCACAGGTAACACATATTCACTCTCAAAATACAGAAAAAGAAAATAACAGTGTGATACAAAATACAAGGCGTCCAGGCCTTGTGGCCATTTATACCTTGCCAGTACCCCCTTAGACCTTAATTCCTTTTTTGAAAAGCAGCAGGATAGTCATACCTGGAGTGAATTTCTAAACAATCATCAGCTGTCTAACTTCTTTTTGTAGGAAGATCGTCTGCTGCATTGCTTAATATGTAAGTCTGTTCCACAGAATGAGTAAACATTTTGTGACAAATTTCTCTCTCCATCGTGTTTTGTCTATTTGCTGAAGCAGGTTTAGATCCCCTGGTTTTAGTGTTGGTGGGACTGTAGACGCCTTGAACTACTGGATCCCTAATGGCACAAAAGGCAAGGAACAGATCACCCCTAAGGACACTGAATAAAGAGAAAGTGATTTCAGCCTGTCCTGGTCACTTCTGTCTTTGAAAGCTATTATCCTTTTAGTTAGGAACCTCTGGAGTCTTTCCAGTTGCTTGATATCCATAATAATATGCATCCCAAAAAAGGAAAGAGATGTTTCATTCTATAATAGGTCTGATCAATGTGGAATATAGAGAGGGAAGAAATTACTTGCATTGAGATTAAATACCTTTTGGAATCAGATGCACCTGGAAAAAAATTCTAACCACTGTTACAACATGATTGTCAAAGGCAAGGGAATTGTCTAGCCATGTTCCAAGGTCTCTCATTACACTTTCATTTTGAATCAGGGTGTTGTTTATACCATAAATTGGATGAAGGGATTATTTACCAAATGCAATAATACTGCACTTTTTACCATTTCGTTTTAACCCATTTTAAGCGGTGGTGCAGCAGTAGCGTTGTTGCCTCACAGCAAGAGGTTCTCCCGTTCAATTCTTGGCTTGGGAGTGCCTTTTGTGTGGAGTCTGCATGTCCTCCCCATGGTTGAGTGGGCATTCGAAAGACATGCGTTGAGTGGGTGTGCCTTCGTTGAACATTGGGCATCGGGCTGGCAACTCGACACCATAAAAACCAACTGCCAATCATTAGTGGACCGGAGTTCCGCTGTGGCGACCACTAACCAGGAAAAGCCGAAAGACAAACAACAACAAGTTTTAACCCATTTTAAGAGCACCAGTGGTTGATGTGCATTTTCTTCTTGAAGCTTCTGCATGCATATCAGAAAGGGACTTGAGGATAACACCAGGTCTGCAGTTATCTGCAAACTCGGTTAGCCAGAGATCCCCATTTGTAATCTGGAGATCTGTAAAGTAAATGCCAAACAGTAAGGGGTCATAGCACAGAGCCCTGAGGAAAACAAATAGTCACTTTTATGCTCATTGAAGATGCACCTCTCACCCTCAGTACAAAGGTTCCATCTCTCGACCAGTTTACTATCCCCTTAACTATGCTGTGGTCAGTTTAGAGCTCAGTCATCTCACGTTATTACATTAGCATGTGGCATGGCGTCAAAAGCCTTAGCCAAGTTGACGTATGCTATATGGACAGCATGACTACTGTCCACAGCTTGTGTTACTCTCTCAAAGAAGTTAACCAGATTCATTACACCAGATCTATCCTTAACAAAGCCAGACATCAGGGCAAATCCAGTAGCTGAACTCAGGCTGTATAGCTGTAGAAAGCTTATATGTTTGAAGTCCCTGAACTCTGTGATATTTGCATCTAATTATTTGGAAATGTTGAAGAAAAATGTTACCAGTTTGTGATCTGATCTGAAAGAAGGGAGTGTGTGTGTGTGTGTGTGTGTGTGTGTGTGTGTGTGTGTGTGTGTGTGTGTGTGTGTGTGTGGGATTGATATTGATGCCCTGATGGCTAAGAACTAGATGAAAACTATGATGCCCTCTAGTCGATTCCTTCACAATTTGGTCCATTTAGTGTTTGTTTATGAAATGAAGAAATTTTGTGGTGTAACCTACAGCTAAGGTACATGAATCCCAGTTAATTGTTAGGTAGTTAAAGTCTCCTAGCATAATGCAATTCTTGTTGACACAGAGTTCATCCAATGTATGCAGGAAGCTAAAATGGTTTTCTGGGAACAAACAGAAGGTCCTGTAACTCTGCTATGATCTGACAGTTGGCCTTGTTTATTTTGATTTAGATCTCAAGTTTAATTTTAAGGTCATTTTAAGGATGTCTAGAAATGATGTGGTCCCTAACAAATATGGATACTCCCTGACCGTTATTATCAGCACAAAACCTTGTAATGGAGGGACTACTTTCTGTACTTATAAACCAGGTTTCTGTAATACTGCACACACGCATGTGCTCAAAATGCAGTAGGGCCTCGTGATCAGACAATCTGACACCAAAAATAACTATAAATAATTTTTTAACCAGGCCACCTTGATGTGGCCTGGTGCAGAGCTGATGACAACAGAGGAGGAAATCCCAACAGCTACTTAGTGAAAAAAGGCCCCCTAAAGGTGGATCTTAAGAATTTCTGATTGCAAGATTTAACAGTGTATTCTATGGGCTCTGTGGTGGTGGTGTTTTATTTGCATATTCTATGCTATGGGGTCACTCTTCCAAATAAAATTATCTACCCCTGCTCCTCTGCACCTCCCAGTAGTTTTGCTAGATTTAGTTTTTCATCCTGGTATAGATAGGCTTCTACTTGGAGAATGACTTCCTATTAGAATGACGTACTGGGATAACTTTTGAGGTATGGTGGAAGGCACTTAGCTTCTTCCAGAAGCTTCTCCTCTGCCACCACTCACTGTTTTACTTGATTCTTGTGGCATATAGAAAGCACTAATCATCACTGTATTAATGATACCACCCATGTATACCAGACATCCTGGTTACACATGTTCTTATTCTTGCCAAGCACCACAGGAATTCATCCACGCATGCCAGACATGCTATGATACAGATATATATATATATATATATATATATATATATATATATATACACACACACACACACACACACACATATACACACACATACACATATAAACATATGCCCCCAGCGCTGCCCACCGTTCAGCCATATGGATGATACATTGCATCTCATTCACCTTGCCATATCTGCTATATATGCTCCCATGTATATCTGGTATTCCTCTACAGATATTGTCTCAAGCATGTAAATCATCTGTCATATGTATGCTCCTGTGCACATTATCCATCTTGCCGTACATGTATGCACTCAGGTATGCCAGGAATCCTGCCATAGGAACATTACTATACAAGCCTGGCACCTCAGATATGAATGCTTTGGTGCACATTAGGCAGACATCCTGCCTTATGTGCGTTTCCATGCAGGTATGCAAAACTCCTGTCATATGTATGCTCTCATGCATACCACGCATCCTGACACAAGTATTCGTCAATCACATCAAGCATTGTGTCACATGTATATCGCCATGCCAGAACATCGAAACCAATGTCGCTGAATGCTCACATGAACCAAAAATCATGTCCTTAAAGTTTAATTTTGTTCGCAGTACAGTGAAGATTGGGATTTTTGCCCTTTCCTCACTGTAGTGCGATCTCAGAGTAGGAATATATATTTAACAGAGGGTGTGGGGGGCATAGCCCCCCACAATACCCATTGTCGAGTACGTGAATATTCGCTCATGTGAGCGCTCAACGTTGTTGGTTTCGATGTTCTGATATAGACGCTATAAGATATCCTGTTCATGCACACCAGGCACCCTGCCACTTGTACCCTTCCATGCTTATGAGATACCCTGTCATACATGTGCTTCCATGCACGTCAGACATCACGCCAAATGTATGCACTCATATATAGCAAGTGCCTTACTACAGATACAATGTTACACATGGCAGTTGTCCTGACAGAGCTGCCATTTACTAGAAAAAGAACAGAGCTGTAGGTAAATCAACTGGCACCATGGACAATGGCCCTACTGACACCCCAATCTCCACCCCAAATAAAAATAATGAAAGTCAGAGAGTTAAGGATGACTGACACACACACACACACACACACACACACACACACACACACACACACACACACACACACACACACACACACACACACACACCAAGCAGTCTTTGAAATTATTTAAGCAGCCACAATATCAATTGGGACTCATTAAAATGTATACACAGATTGTTAGCAGGGATTGACTGTCATCTCTTCTCATTATGGGTGTGCTCCCCAACAACCTGTGCCTGGTGATAAATTTACCTAACAGCCTGTGTCTGGGGTGTACTCCCTAACAGCCTGTGCCTGGGAATGCCACCCTTCACCCCTTCCTAACTAAGGCTTTGCACAAGATGCCTGTCAAACGACTGGTCAAAACTGGAATTCATTCAGTACAGAATTATTCCATCTATTTCTCCTTCTTTCGAGCAGATAAAGCCAATTCCGATTTGTTTTCTACTAAGGAGACTGGTGGAATAATTCTTAACAACCAGAGTTGATTTCTCATTCTTTTTGTAACTGTTTATGGATAAATTATTTTATGTATATAACAAAAAACAGATGACTGCAACATACACACAAGGTACATCAGAAACTGTGCCCCTCCCCATCCCGCTGAATGCCTTTGTACATTCGAAATGCTGCTTAAAACCATTAGTTCTGGGTCTGGCTCTTTTCTGTTTTTCTGACATGCTTTTTTTGTAAAACTGATTTGCAATAAACCATTAATAACAGTAAAAGAGTTGGATATCTGAACAAAGGGATTTGTCATGCATGAATAAAGCATTATCAGCCAATAGTGGATTCCTAAAACTTCAATAAAGAAAATGAATAATTATGGAAAAATAATATTTTTTTTACCACTCTAATAGTGCTCTGCAGAGGAAAATGTGCTAATTTTACAGTATGAAGTCTGTTAAACAAGTAGAAAGATCTGAAATAAAAAAAAATACCAGCAGAGCCATTTTCTGGAAGTACACTGACACATCAGAAGAAACAAAATGCAATAATTTTAACATTCAGAAAATAAATTAATGCAGAATGGTTAAATTAAGCAGTTTCCCCTGAGGCATACAAACTTTGTAAGCGAAGAAAACTGCCTTCTAAGAATCTAACAGATGCTATGGGGTGCAATCTGAAACAGAATACAACTTCACTCTCAGTTTCTCTGAGGACCTAACAGATACTGCAAAAATCAAAACACATGGAAGACTATGGAAGTCTGAATTACAATTTAAGGCACCTTATCCTTCCTAAATAAGTAAATTAACATGATTGTTATTATTCAGTTTGTACAGTATTTAGCACCTAAAATGAAGATTTATGGGAAACTTATCTTTTTTGGGTATCCAAATGACAGAATGCTGCGGAAGGCTGCAATGTAATCTCCTCCCACACTGCATTTACATGCCTTCAGTGCAGAACGATAGTTAACCTTGCAGTCTTATTAGTCTCTGGAAATCTAAACGGTTACAAGTAAATATCCATTTACGCCGACATCCACTAGGAAGTGCAAATGAAAACTGACTGCTTTCACAGGCTACCGGTTTGAGCATCAATACAGAATGACAGGACTAAATATATACTACAGATGCTGTAGAAAACGAGAACAGAATCAGTACCATGACCCATGGATTTCTTCAGAGATCACCTCTAAAGAAAAAATAGCACAGATCTTCATGGCCTTGATTAACCATGCTCAGCTTTGTTATTATTAGTAAACATTCATTGTAATGTCACTGCTTGTTTCTAGTATATATACAGTCCAACATGGTGTTGTATGCGTGTGTGTATGTGAGTGCGTGCGTGTGTGTGTGTGTGTGTGTGTGTGTGTGTGTATGTGAGTGTGTGTGTATGTGAGTGTGTGTGTGTGTGTGTGTGTGTGTGTGTGTGTGTGTGTGTGCGCGTGTGTGTGCATGTATGAATCTATGATGCTGTGATGTTACAAGATAACAAGACAAGTATATGTTCAGCTCAGGGTTAGTCTCTGTTTGCAAACAGAGCACAAAAGTCTCTTCTTATATGTAAAATTTAGTGATTCCAGTATGACTTAAAGAGAAGACACTGCAGTCCTTCAAGTGAACAAAGTCAGCACAGCAAAGCAGCAAATCACAGAAAGTTGCACTGTGGAACGTTGGTATGCTGACTAGAAGCAGTAGGTTAACTCCACCTTGGCAACCTCTGCTTCTTTTGCATCACTTATTTGCAAAGGTTGCTGAAACAATACTGCCTTCATTGTGCAGGCATTGCTTTCACTGCTACAGTAGTACAGGAACACAGCGATCTGCAATACAGGGTCAAGGGCGGGACAGTTGAGAGGAATATGAAGGCTTATCGATGGTTGAGTAGAAAGGTCCAAGATCTGACCACTTGTATTCTGCCCTTGCAAAAGCCATTCATGACCTAAAAAAAATAAAAGAAAGATGCTTACCAATGGTTAAGGACAGATCAAGGCTTTACTACAGTTTCATTACATCATTTGCTGTGTTACTGCTTACAAAGACATGTCAGTCACAGCGCTGAAGAATAACAACTGAAGTGGACATGTATGACAGACCTCTTTCTAGGCTATTTATAATCTGTAACTGTAAAATGAGCTCAAAGAATGCTGCTTAATTGTTTCTAGTTTAAGAAATGGTTGGTTATTCAGCCTTACCATTCATATAGCACCCATGGCAAGACTATGGAATAAAAGAATGATCTTACACTTGACCAAAGCACTTGTGTATGTTAGGTATATCTGAGTAAAATAACCCCAGCAAGTTATCAAGAAAATATTAAAATGACTAAACAATTACATGAATACATGGGAATAAATACAAAAAGCTTTGCTGCATCATAATTCAGATAACCTAGCTACACGACGTGGCTAGGCCACATTATGTGGTCAGCCATGTTATATGTGAATGACTGTATAATGAAGTGCTGCTTATGATAATGAGGCAAAAAAAAAATGGCATAGTGATTCAGACATTTTTAACTGCTGCACAGCAATCATGTTTGCCTTAGATTTGAACCCGGACATATATCCATGTTTAGATGACATACATTGCACAAAAATGCCTGGAGTTGCTATAGTCATTGTAAATGTGTATATTTTCAGTCTGCATATAACCACTACTTAAAGTAATGTGGTGTATATACAGCTTTGAATAGTGTGGCATCGAATAACATTACAACCCAGTCTGGTCTATTTCCTTTCCTTATTTATCTACCTATAGCAAAAATTAATAGACGGCACGACACCCCTACCGCCTAAGTCAGTTGCATGGTTTCCCTCTGAACTCTATTTACTTACCTCTTACAGTGGTAAAGTAATCCATCCACCAGAGATTATTTCGAGTGGGAGGTGGAATCCCCACTCATCTTGGGCTCACTCCTCTCTCCTCTCCCACCCCCAATTCCCAGATACCTTCCCACTATATCTCCACTTAAACCTCTTTATCTCCACCTCTGTCACATCATCCAATCATAGTGCTTGTTGGCAATGTCTTATTTCACCAATCCTTATCCAATCAGCTTCTAGCCACACCCCTTATATCATCACTCAACATCCTTCTTTCTCTTTTACATATAACTACCTTTGCATCTGCATATTCCAGAAGCTATCACTGCCACTAGCCCCCTGCACATCTCACTATACCACAGATTTACCTCAGCCACACCATTCCATATGCTTATCTACACCACATACATCTTAAGTGGCACCTACACCACATACATCTTCAATGGCACCTACAGCCTAAGATGCCAACAATTACCACCTCTCATCTTTACAACACATCGTAACCTTATTACAGGCATACTTAAGCTGTCACCCCAACATAATCCTTCTCACTGTATTCACCCCTTTCTCCTTTATCATGGTATATTGATAACTAGTTACCCTTCCTCTTCTTCTAATTCTCACACTATTAACATCTTTTCAGCCATATGTTCTAACAAGCCATTCACACCACTCATCCTCTACATCACAATTAGTACTAATAAACTCTAATCAGAGGTCAGCTATAATAGCTGCCATCTTATTCTGTCTAAGCAGTATAGACCTTCTCAAGCACAATATGCACCTTAACAACCTTATAATCTACAAACTCCATTTGAAAAAAACAGCCAAAGTAAAATGGCTACCATGAATCACCACATCTTCTAAAACTTAAAACGTAGTGATGACATTCAGCCTAACCCCAGTACAACTGCTGCCTACCGCCCCTCTCACTCTGTTACTCTGCTCATCCTCTCTCTCCTATGCAATACCCCACTAACTCTTCCTGTCTACACAACATACACATTAGAAGCATCTGTAACAAGTTACCAGAATTCCTTGCCCGGCTGACCTTGCTTTCACTGGGTATTGTAGTCAGAACTAAGACATTGCTAAAAAAAGAAACTAAAGACAATGAAATATTTTATCTTTTCTCCTGATTATAATATATTCAGGTCTGACACAAAACACCAAATGTAGTCTATAAATGCACTCTTCAGCTCATCCTATCACCTCAAATTCCTCCCCTCTTTGGCAGCACGGTAATCTTCACTCCTGTTCTCAAACATCATCAGCACAAATCCTTGTACACAACAGGAAGCTATTATTATTATATATTACATCTCCTCTAAGTCTTTACCCCATATCATAAACCTAGAAGGACTTAGCACCAGGTTGAGACCTCTAGTGCACCAGGTTGAGACCTCTCGTGCACCAGGTTGAGACCTCTCGTGCACCAGGTTGAGATCTCTCGTGCACCAGGTTGAGACCTCTCGTGCACCAGGTTGAGACCTCTCGTGCACCAGGTTGAGACCTCTCGTGCACCAGGTTGAGACCTCTCGTGCACCAGGTTGAGACCTCTCGTGCACCAGGTTGAGACCTCTCGTGCACCAGGTTGAGACCTCTACGGAAAGTACAACCTTCTTACTGCTTATCACAACAAACCTTCTGCCCTCCTCTACTACAATCACTACACTCCAAACAACTTTCCCTCCTACACTTGAATTAATACATTTCTTTTCACCCCCCCCCCTTAAATACCACTTCTCATCTTGCTCTTTTTCTAACTGCCCCCTCCCTCCTCTCTACCCCTGTCATGCATCCTCTCTATACCTAAGTTATATACCTTCCAGATATACCAGTCTGGAACAGGCAGCCTAAACAGAACTAACCCTATACCCTGCTCTCTCAGTCACATAACATTTATCCTCCTATACAACACTATCATCATTCACCCCTTCCAACATAAGTTCTAACTTAGTTCAATATGTCTTTTAAACTCTTTACAAACATATACAATACTAAAATCTCCATTCCTACATAATTTTATAACTAACTTCTTTATGTGTTTTGAACTGCTTGCAAACCTTTCTTTACTGAAATGAAAGAAAACTAAACTTCATTACAGTAATGTTTCCCTTCTGCAGTATCAATCCATTTACTTCTGCAAGATTTTACAGCTGGAACAACTGTACAGACTTGTAATTACTGATGTGAATCCTTTGAGAATTGTCTGAAATTCACTTGTTAATATAAATGTACTGTGGTGGAGCTTTTCTCCCTGGGCCTCTGCTGAAAATGGGCTCTGCCCAGTCAGACTTTCCCAGTCAACAAAGACAGACAAACAAACAAACAAATAAATAATCCTCCTGGAAACAAAGCATCGACAGGTCTCATGCAAACACCCTCAACAAAAAATGGCATTAGTTGAGTGTGATATTGAATGTCCTCTATCTCCGTACCCCATACCATAAACGTATTCACTTTGACAAAAAGTAAAACAAAAGTACCATAATAGATTGGATACTTACATCCATGCCAAGAAAAAAAATCACTCCACAGACTATCAAAGTAACTATTTCCTTATATTCACCAAAATAAAACAAATATCCAAAAACAACACTTTAATGTAGGCTGTAACCTTTCAAACTTCCACAGGCACTTTCATTTCCTACCTAAAACTCTGTAACTGCACTAGCCTAAAAAAAATCTATCACTATACAATGGTGTATCTCACTTTAATACTAGTCCTCTAAACATCTCAAATGAACTGACCCCACTTAGGAAAAAAAGAAAAAAATGTTAAAGTAATTCCTGCCTCCTGGCTGTCCAGAAGTACAGAACATCTCAAGAAAATGAAACTTACATACTTCGTCTGGAAAATATGTGACTCAAAGAAAACTTGGTCAAACGTTCAAAAATTCAGACAGCTGATCTGCCAAGCAATATGCCAAATTAAATTAGAAAAAAAAATACATTATACAAGCTTACAAAACAAAAACTGCCAGATCCTCAAAATATTCTGGTCTTCCATAAATCAGCTTTTTAATCCTAGCAATACAATACAACCTTCACATATGCTTAAATCTAACAACCCAGCAAACATAGCTGATGAATTTAACTCTACCTTCATGCAATCTCCACCTTAGCAAAAATGCTGTTCCCAATACAATACCCAGACCATAACCCATCCTACCACACTTTCACACAGCCTCTTTTTCCAGCCAGTTCCCAGCACTACCATCAAAAAACTAGTACTTAAACTAAAACCTTCCTCCCTAGCTCTGGCCAAACTACCAAGTGAACATCTAGAAGTAGCAGCAGAGGCTATAGCTTACCCCTTCTCAATTCTAATAAACTGCTTTATCAATTAATCTTATGTACCCCTCCTGTGGAAGAAATATTACATCATCTCCATCCACAAAAGTGGTCACTCCACTAAGCTCACCAATTACAGGACCACTGCCATCCTAACCCCCTTATCAAAAATTGTCAAGACATGCATTCAGACCCTACATAATATCACACAAAATGCACTGCCCTCATCTTTGCAGCATGGTTTTCTCTCCCACAGTAGCACCTCTACTGCCCACCTTAGCTTTACCAACACAGTTATCACAAAGAGGCGTAGCATTAGCCTTTCTAATGCTCTTGACATTGTCACTCACTCCATTCTATTGCAACCATTTTCTAATACAGGTATAAACAATTATTGGCTATCCTGGTTCTTTAACTACCTCTCTATATGTTATAAGCACTGAAATGGCTTACTAACATCTCATCTTTTCTCTCTGTTTCTACTGGAGTCCCGCAGGAATTCATACTGAGGCCTATCCTATTCAGCATCTTTGTAAATGACCTTGATATGGCTTGTAAAAATGCAACCTTACTATAGTATACAGATGACTCTACCCTCATCTGCTCAGTAAACAATCTCTGTAGCCTACAAAAACTGACCCAGTACTCTTCCACTTCAACAGAAACCTGGCTGACAACTTTCTAGCTATTCCTCAAATGTAACAACCCCCCCCCCCAAAAAAAAATATTTTTATTCCCAAATGTCTTGCAATTAAGTAACCCTCCTCCATTGTAACCTCTTCCAACAGCACCAGAACTGAGCTTGTCACTCATGCTAAACTTCTAGGAATTTATTTATTTCACATTTGTTTACCAGGATAGTGCAATTGGGCAAAAGCCCCTTTTCACCGAAGGTCCTGGGAGAAAAGCTCCAAACACAATTCACAAATTACATGGGTTTTGCAACTTACAAACATAATAGAAGCTTACATTGATTACAAAGACAATAAATTGACATAGTTTATACAATCCGTAAAAATAAAATCATATTAGTGTATAAGCAGCATTTTTATACAGCTGAGGAGAACTGAGGGGGAGAACAGATAAAAGAGTGGTCTACATTTACGAATAGGTGAAGCAGTGTAAATACAGATGCTGCACTTGAATGTGGACAGGGATGAGTTTTGTTTTACGTGGATAGGAAGTGTGTTCCACAGCAGCAGTAACCTCTGCGAGAAATACCTGTCTTTCTAAAACATTACTTTAATGTTGCAGAAGAGTTTAGTTCACCAAGACAGAGTATTTCTAATGCCATTTGACTTGCTGTTGTGCAGTTAATTCATCAGTACTGGGTTAGAGGATGTCTTGTATGCCAGACACTGGTCATCCCCCTCAGCAGTCTGTAGGACAGAGAAAAACAACAGGGCTTTGAGTTGGTGCATGTAAAACATACTGTTTAGGCCTTGTATCCTTTCAGTAAGATATCTTTGTGGGCATTCCAGTTGTTGCATGTCTGTGGACAGATACATCCCAAAGAGGACATTATATTCAACAACTGGACTAATGAGGGCTGTGCTTTGTTTATAAGTTATGCAACATAGAAGGACTTTTTTATGACAATGGACACATGTTGGTCAAAAGACAGGTCACTGTCCACATAAGTTCCCAAATCCCAAACAACTGGGTCAAATCTTAGAGGCATATTATCACTGTGGTAGTTCCCTGGGGTAGATGACTTCCCAAAGTATACAATAATGCATTTTTGCACTTAGTTCTAGTCCATGATTTTAATACCAGTTATTTACTTGGGACAAACCTTTCTGCAGGATGGCCAAGTCATTTTAATATTCAATAACTCCTATTTTGCAGTCATCTGCAGACTTTGTTAGCCAGGCCTCTTTGGTATTAGCTTTTACTTCAGAGAAGTAGATGCCAAATAGAAGCATTCCCAGCACAAGACCCTGTGGTGACTAGTCTCTTTGTGGGGATAACTTCCCCTATTTTGATTTCATGAGTCCTATTCATGAGGCAGTTGTCAATCTAGCTGGTGACATAAGGGTTTATTCCCAGGTTATTTGGCTTTGCCACTATGCCTAAGTTGGGGATTATGTCAAAAGTTTTCACCAGGTTAAGGTATGTCATGTGTACCATTTTGCCTTCATCCATTGCTTTGATGACCTTTTCAAAAATTGCACCATGTTCAGTAAGCATGATCAGCTCTCGATAAATCCAAACTGAGACGAGTCCATTGTTTGGAGGTATCATACGTTCTTATCAGTTAGATCCTTGATAAGCCTCTCAATGGCTTTGCATAACAGGCTGGTCAGATGGTAAAAATACTTCAGTGTAAACATCATCAGGTTGTGCGTACACATAGGCAAACCAGATATGAAAGTAAAAATGGCAGAGCGTAGTTACCTGTGATTGCACAGGTGAGGAATAATGCCAGTGCTATCAGGAAATGCACTGTGTGAACCACCACCATGTGTTCTAAAGTTTCTTCTTTAACAGGGTGAGGCTCTCTGTAAATTAACCCCTCTGGGCACAAAGGGCTCATACTGTTTCTGAACTGCTTAGTTTGCATGATGACAAAACCTGCTAAACATCATGAAAATTACAACAGGATACCATGCATACCTCTGAGCACCTTAAGGTAATTGAGCACACCCACACTACACACAGAGTTGCACTGAGGGGAATTGTCATTCCGTAAATAACTATCTGAAGACAGAGCCACTGTACAGCAGGTATTCTCAGCAGCAAACAGAAGGATGGGCTGCCGTGTTTCATACCTTAAAGTACCATTGGAAGCATAGGGATACCAGTGCCCATATTTTATTATTTTGCCATCCATCCTGTAAATGAAGTGCCTGGTAATAACCATTGTTGTGCAGACGCTAAAACATGCTAGAACTGTTTTGAGTGAAAATTCCTTGACCTTTTACCTGAGATCTTTGAAGGTAAGATAATTATGGCTGGAGAAGGTGAGGGTATTGCTCCTTTCACAGCACAAAGGAGTCAAAGATTATTCTGGACATCCTCTATAAGCAATACAGCCAGAAGGGCTATACTAGGTCACAATATAATGCAGACACATACCACTGACATCCCATGCACAGGGGAACAGTTACGTACTACTCCAGTGACATGAGCTGATACAAGCCTGACCTCTTTGGACAATGGGAGGCTGAAGTTAGGATAAAGTCATTATTTCGTCCTGTATAGATGGACACGCGTATCATCATTTTGATTCTATATGCACTGAGATTGTTAAAATATCTGTGGGTTCAAATCCCCCACCCCCCCAAAAGATAAAATTCTGTTGTTATAGCAGATTATAAATGTCATCCCACTAATATCAATGCACCAATGTAAGGTCCATTTATGTAATACACATAGGTAGTAGCTTGTTGCTGGCCATTTCACAAAATACAGTACAAGTATTTGCTCTTTATGATTACCTGCTCTGGAAATATTTATTGTGTGACCAGCAGGGTTATTATGCTTTATGTACAGTTTTGTCATTGTCAAGACTCCAGCAGTATCACTGGCCATCGGTAGAGATGTTCTGTCTTGACAAATATCCCCTGCACTTATCATTCTCTTATGTCAGAGTGCATGTCACGATGGCTTTTGGCTTAGCCCCCCCCCCATATGTTCCTATCAGGTAAACAGGTTGATGGCATACCTGTGCAAGTTCTACTATTAAAGGTCATTATTCTTTACTGTGGCACTATCAATATGGTTAAAAATGCAATATTCATTGTTTTTGCCTTTCTCTTCTTCCACCCTCTTTATCACTATCATTTCTCTTTCATACAATTATTTTATTTTTGTTTCTCTCCATTTGTTATTACTATATGCAGCAACACACAAACATGCACCTAACCCACCAGCGAGGCTCATCTCCCCCCCCACACATGGCAAAAGCAGCAGTAACACCTCCACCACCAGATGCCCCAGGACACCTGAGTCTCAGCCCACCACAGCTGCCTCTACACTTCTTTCCCAACCTGCACCACTTGCATCAGACAGCCCTGCACCACAAGGCGGTACAGCTGTACCCACTGGTAGCTGTCTAAGTGGACATGGCATTGTTGTCACCCATCAGGAGCTGTACCCACTGGTAGCTGTCTAAGGGGACATGGCATTGTTGTCACCCATCAGGAGCTGTACCCACTGGTAGCTGTCTAAGTGGACATGGCATTTTTGTCACCCATCTGGAGCTGTACCCACTGGTAGCTGTCTAAGGGGACATGGCATTTTTGTCACCCATCTGGAGCTGTACCCACTGGTAGCTGTCTAAGTGGACATGGCATTTTTGTCACCCATCAGGAGCTGTACCCACTGGTAGCTGTCTAAGTGGACATGGCATTTTTGTCACCCATCTGGAGCTGTACCCACTGGTAGCTGTCTAAGGGGACATGGCATTTTTGTCACCCATCTGGAGCTGTACCCACTGGTAGCTGTCTAAGGGGACATGGCATTTTTGTCACCCATCTGGAGCTGTACCCACTGGTAGCTGTCTAAGTGGACATGGCATTTTTGTCACCCATCAGGAGCTGTACCCACTGGTAGCTGTCTAAGGGGACATGGCATTTTTGTCACCCATCTGGAGCTGTACCCACTGGTAGCTGTCTAAGTGGATATGGCATTTTTGTCACCCATCAGGAGCTGTCAGAGACTGTGAGGAAGATAACACCACTAAATGCAATCTTGGGTATTGACTAGCATTTCTATGGCATTACACTGGGATAAAATGGCCAGGCTTGAAATGACCTCTAGGTTGATAGCCTAGTAATCTTCTATGATCCTATGAAAACACACAGAGGGGGTTGGATGCATCAGCCACATGGAGACCATGCTCCGGTGATCAATTGAATCATATCCCTGCCCAATGATGACTCCACCGACTGAGACAGGACCCACTGCTGATGGTTCCCAGGGTGACAAGTAATCTCTAAGATGGCAGAGACTGCATCTTCGAACAATCAGTCGTATCCCAACCCACTGTACCCCTCACTTTTGTGTCTATGTTCACCCCTGTATGTTGTGCAGTCTTCCCCTAACTGTTGTCTTCCCTCTGTTTGTTTGATGGCTCCTTCACCATTATGTCATCTCTCAATTACCCCACATGCTGTCACTCATGCTTATCTTTCTCTGATAACTAACCTCCACCCTCTTAATCATCTGCTTACTTCCCTGACTTCCTTCCCCAGCTTTTACTTCTCTGAAAAAAAAATAAAAGGTGCTTGTCTCACAAATAAATAAATACTGCCACCAATTCTTCCCTACTTCCCAGCTACCTGGCTAACATATACATGACAGGTGATTCTCACCTTCCCACATACCTAGCTAACATATACATGACAGGCGATTTTCACCTTCCCAGATACCTGGCTAACATATACATGACAGGGGATTCTCACCTTCCCAGATACCAGGCTAACGTATACATGCCGGGTGAGTATCACCTTCCCAGATACCTGGCTAACGTATACATGACAGGCGATTCTCACCTTCCCAGATACCAAGCTAACATATACATGCTAGGTGATTCTCACCTTTCCAGACACCTGGCTAACATACACATGACAGGTGATTCTCACCTTCCCAGATACCAGGCTAACATATACATGACAGGCGATTCTCACCTTCCTAGATACCTGGCTGACATATACATGACATGCGATTCTCACCTTCTCAGATACCTGGCTAACGTACACATGACAGGCGATTCTCACCTCTCTAGATACCTGGCAAACGTATACATGACAGGAGATTCTTGCCTTCCCAGATAACTGGCTAAGATATACATGAAAGGAGATTCTTACTTTCCCAGATACCTGGCTAACGTATACATGACAGGTGACTCTCACCTTCCCAGATACCTGGCAAACATATACATGACAGGTGATTCTCACCTTCCCAGATAACTGGCTAACGTATACATGGCAGCAGATTCTTACCTTCCCAGACACCTGGCTAATGTATACACAACAGGCTTCTAATGTTTGATGTGCTCATTTTAAAAAGTGTACTTTTCTGACAAATAATTTAGGATTGACATAATTAAATAATTACAACTATTGTTGGAATTCTCTAGAATTACTGAGCTAAGAAGTTGCAAGGTACGCCTTCATTCCACCACCTCCATTCTGCTCATTCCTTATTTGCTCACCTTGTGTTCTTACTCTCTGCTTGCTTCCAGTTTTCATCTCTGTCCTACACTCCCATTTCTAACCTTTAATCTGGTAAAACATAGGTAAACACAAAAAACACATACATGCAAAGGGTTTATAAAACAGAAATAATCCGTGTTAAAATGTTGTGCAATGGATCACAAAGATCTACATCAATATACATATTTAATCAATGAGACATACTTCCTGTTCAGTGGGAAAAATAAAGTCCAGTTCTTGCCACATATTATGATCTCACCATTGTGGTCATGCAAATGAGCTAAGTGCCACTACATGTCACTGTGAAAAACTGAAATAAAGAAAAGCTAACAACTTTATTCTAACTGTTCTGACGGCTCAGTGTACTTATGAAATGATTTCTACTGTATCAATGCACTGTGAATATGCGGAGTTCATATCCCCTGGCGGATGTACATAGTTGTACAATGATAAGTTTGAAGTCTGCAAATGTCTTACATTTCTCTGATATGTATGTTGTGTGATCCCTTTTAGTATGACTTCTTCTGTGGCTTCCCTTGCTAATATACCTGTATAGAAAAAATAATTAAGAAATGCACAGGTTCAAATATCCTGAGGCCTATCTTTCATTTCTTGCTCTCAATTTACAAATGTGCTACATTTCCCCTGATAAACAAGGACATTGGCAACCTCCAAATACTTGACCCCACACAGTTTGGTTTTGTCAAAGGGAGATCATGCCTATTAAACTTAGTTGACTTCTTCAAAACAGTCACCAAAGCCATGGACGAGGGGAAGACGGTGCATACCACCTACCTTGACCTAGCCAAAGCCTTTGACACTATTCCCCACTCAGGTAGAATAGATAAACTCTCCCAGCTAGGCATCAACCTGTATGTTACCAGATGGGTAGGTAACTGGCTCACTGACAGAACTCACAAAGTCAAAATACGGGAAGCCACCACTGGTAGTAAACCTGTAATGAGTGGTGTACCCCAAGGATCAGTCTTAGGGCTTCCACTGATCGGGATATACTTTTCTGAGGTGTAAGCCAAAACCAGTGGTCTGTGGCTGACCAAGTTTGCAGATGACTGCAAGCCAGGTGCTGTCTCAAATTTTCCTAGTAATGTGATCATCCTCCAAGAGGGCCTTACCCAAACTAATGACTGGTGCCAGAAACATGGCCTCAAACTGAATGCCAAGAAATGCATCATTACCCCTTTGGGGAAAATGGCATCCCCACTAATTATCACATTAATAACAACATACTAAGCATGCAATCACTCATGGGGACTTGGGCACCCAGGTTGACAGCAATCTGACTTTTGACCACCATGTTGCCGCTGTTGTAAGGAAGGCTTTCTACACGGCCCACCTCATAAGTAAGGATATTTCATCCAGGAACAAGGAGGTCATAACATCCCTGTACTCCTCCCTTATCAGACCCATTACCGAGTACAATGCCCTCTTTGGCATGTACCTTGCATAGCACATGCAGCAGCTCGAGAAACCACAGAGGTTCATAACTAGGAAAATCAAGGGTCTTAAACACCTATCCTATACAGATAGGTTAAAAGCCCTGTCCCTCTACTCAGTCTCGCACAGACAACTCAAAGGTGACCTGTGTCTGGCATACAAGGCAATCTCATACCCAGCCTTGATGGAGTTGCTGCATATCCATAAGTCAAACTCCACTCCTGTAACCCACATGCAATGCCTCAACCTGGTCTGTGACATTAACAGAACTTGTTGGTGGGACAGATGTGTGTCCCAAAGACTCCCCCATCTGTGGAACAGACACCCACTACATGTCAAGCAGAGAACCACTCTAGCCCTCTTTAAGAGGAACCTGGACAACTAGATCGGAAACACACCCCTGGCATCCCACCTGTGTCCCTGCTGGACACAGGAAACAGGTGCTGACTTTGTGGTAACATGGGCAAACAATCTTGGCTAGGCTCATAAGGGCCTCAGTGCCAATAGCCTAGTATCTTTAGCCTTCCTTACAACAGAGGCAACATGGTGGTCAAAAGTCAGATTGCTGTCATAACCCCCTACAAAAATCTCAATACCTTACGGTCTTCAAATAAACTACTTGTCTGTGTAAGTAAATCCAACAACCTGGCCAGAGACTCTCTGTTCTCTAACACTGTTGGAAAACACTGGAACCTACTTCCCAGTGAACTTGCATCATCATCATCCTCATTATCATCTTTCAAACATAAACTGAAACTCAACCTGACAACACACTGGTTATGTCCCTGTACACAACATCTTACAACACACTGGTTATGCCCCTGTACACTATACCTTACAACACACTGGTTATGCCCCTGTATGCTATACCTTACAACACACTGGTTATGGCCCTGTACACTATACCTTACAACACACTGGTTATGCCCCTGTACACTACCTTACAACACACTGGTTATGTCCCAGTACACTATACCTTACAACACACCGGTTATGTCCCTGTACACTATACCTTACAACACACTGGTTATAACCCTGTACACTGTACCTTACAACACACTGGTTATGCCCCTGTACACTATACCTTACTACACATTGGTTATGTCCCTGTACACTATACCTTACAACATACTGGTTATGCCCCTGTACACTCTACCTTACAACACACTGGTTATGCCCCTGTACACTATACCTGAGAGCACACTGGTTATGTCCCTGTACACTATACCTGACAACACACTGGCTATGCCCTGTAGACTATACCTGACAGCACACGGGTTATGCCCCTGCAAACGATACCTGACAGCACACTGGTTATGCCCCTGCACACTATACCTTACTACACACTGGTTACGCCCCTGTACACTATACCTTACAACACACTGGTTATGCCCCTGTACACTACACCTGATAGCACACTGGTTATGTCCTTGTACACTATACCTTACAACACACTGATTATGCTCTTGTACACTATACCTTACAACACACTGGTTATGCCCCTGTACACTATACCTTACAACACACTGGTTATGCCCCTGTACACTATACCTTACAACACACTGGTTATGCCCCTGTACACTATACCTGACAACACACTGGTTATGACCCTGTACACTATGCCTGACAACACACTGGTTATGCCCTGTACACTATTCCTGACAATACACTGGTTATGCCCCTGTACACTATACCTTACAACACATTGGTTATGCCCCTGTACACTACACCTTACAACACATTGGTTATGCCCCTGTACACTATACCTGATAACACACTGGTTATGCCCCTGTACACTCTACCTTACAACACACTGGTTATGCTCCTGTACACTATACCTGAGAGCACACTGGTTATGTCCCTGTACACTATACCTGACAACACACTGGTTATGCCCTGTACACTATACCTGACAACACACTGGTTATGCCCCTGTACACTATACCTTACAACACACTGGTTATGCCCTGTACGCTATGGCTGACAGCACACTGGTTATGTCCCTGTACACAATACCTTACAACACACTGGTTAAGCCCCTGTACACTATACCTGACAACACACTGGTTATGCCCTGTACACTATACCGGACAGCATACTGGTTATGCCCCTGTACACTATACCTGACAGCACACTGGTTATGTCCCTGTACACTATACCTTACAACACACTGGTTACGCCCCTGTACACTATACCTTACAACACACTGGTTATGCCTCCGTATACTATACCTGACAGCACACTGGTTATGTCCCTGTACTGTACCTTACAACACACTGATTATGCTCCTGTACACTATACCTGACAACACACTGGTTATGCCCCTGTACACTATACCTGACAACACACTGGTTATGACCCTGTACACTATATCTGACAACACACTGGTTATGCCCTGTACACTATACCTGACAACACACTGGTTATGCCCCTGTACACTACACCTTACAACACACTGGTTATGCCCCTGTACACTATACCTTACAACACACTGGTTATGCCCCTGTACACTACACCTTAAAACACATTGGTTATGCCCCTGTACACTATACCTGACAACACAATGGTTATGCCAGTATACCTTACAACACACTGGTTATGCCCCTGTACACTATACCTTACAACACACTGGTTATGCCCCTGTACACTATACCTGACAACACACTGGTTATGCCCCTGTACACTATACCTTACAACACACTGGTTATGCCCCTGTACACTATACCTTACAACACACTGGTTATGCCCCTGTACACTATACCTTACAACACACTGGTTATGCCCCTGTACACTATACCTTACAACACACTGGTTATGCCCTGTACACTATACCTTACAACACACTGGTTATGCCCTGTACACTATACCTTACAACACACTGGTTATGTCCCTGTACACTATACCTTACAACACACTGGTTATGCCCCTGTACACTATACCTTACAACACACTGGTTATGCCCCTGTACACTATACCTTACAACACACTGGTTATGCCCCTGTACACTATACCTTACAACACACTGGTTATGCCCCTGTACACTATACCTTACAACACACTGGTTATGCCCCTGTACACTATACCTTACAACACACTGGTTATGCCCCTGTACACTATACCTGACAACACACTGGTTATGTCCCTGTACACTATACCTTACAACACACTGGTTATGCCCCTGTACACTATATCTGACAACACACTGGCTATGCCCCTGTACACTATACCTGACAACACACTGGTTATGTCCCTGTACACTACACCTTACAACACACTGGTTATGCCCCTGTACACTATACCTTACAACACACTGGTTATGCCCCTGTACACTATACCTGACAACACACTGGTTATGCCCCTGTACACTATACCTTACAACACACTGGTTATGCCCCTGTACACTATACCTTACAACACACTGGTTATGCCCCTGTACACTATACCTGACAACACACTGGTTATGCCCCTGTACACTATACCTGACAACACACTGGTTATGCCCTGTACACTATACCTGACAACACACTGGTTATGCCCCTGTACACTATACCTTACAACACACTGGTTATGCCCCTGTACACTATACCTTACAACACACTGGTTATGCCCCTGTACACTATACCTTACAACACACTGGTTATGCCCCTGTACACTATACCTTACAACACACTGGTTATGCCCCTGTACACTATACCTTACAACACACTGGTTATGCCCCTGTACACTATACCTGACAACACACTGGTTATGCCCTGTACACTATACCTCACAACACACTGGTTATGCCCCTGTACACTATACCTTACAACACACTGGTTATGCCCTGTACACTATACCTGACAACACACTGGTTATGCCCCTGTACACTATACCTTACAACACACTGGTTATGCCCCTGTACACTATACCTTACAACACACTGGTTATGCCCTGTACACTATACCTTACAACACACTGGTTATGCCCCTGTACACTATACCTTACAACACACTGGTTATGTCCCTGTACACTATACCTTACAACACACTGGTTATGCCCCTGTACACTATACCTTACAACACACTGGTTATGCCCCTGTACACTATACCTTACAACACACTGGTTATGCCCCTGTACACTATACCTTACAACACACTGGTTATGCCCCTGTACACTATACCTTACAACACACTGGTTATGCCCCTGTACACTATACCTTACAACACACTGGTTATGCCCCTGTACACTATACCTGACAACACACTGGTTATGCCCTGTACACTATACCTGACAACACACTGGTTATGCCCCTGTACACTATACCTTACAACACACTGGTTATGCCCCTGTACACTATACCTTACAACACACTGGTTATGCCCCTGTACACTATACCTTACAACACACTGGTTATGCCCCTGTACACTATACCTGACAACACACTGGTTATGCCCCTGTACACTATACCTTACAACACACTGGTTATGCCCCTGTACACTATACCTTACAACACACTGGTTATGCCCCTGTACACTATACCTGACAACACACTGGTTATGCCCCTGTACACTATACCTTACAACACACTGGTTATGCCCCTGTACACTATACCTTACAACACACTGGTTATGCCCCTGTACACTATACCTTACAACACACTGGTTATGCCCCTGTACACTATACCTTACAACACACTGGTTATGCCCCTGTACACTATACCTTACAACACACTGGTTATGCCCCTGTACACTATACCTTACAACACACTGGTTATGCCCCTGTACACTATACCTTACAACACACTGGTTATGCCCCTGTACACTATACCTTACAACACACTGGTTATGCCCCTGTACACTATACCTGACAACACACTGGTTATGCCCTGTACACTATACCTTACAACACACTGGTTATGCCCCTGTACACTATACCTTACAACACACTGGTTATGCCCCTGTACACTATACCTTACAACACACTGGTTATGCCCCTGTACACTATACCTGACAACACACTGGTTATGCCCCTGTACACTATACCTTACAACACACTGGTTATGCCCTGTACACTATACCTGACAACACACTGGTTATGCCCCTGTACACTATACCTTACAACACACTGGTTATGCCCCTGTACACTATACCTTACAACACACTGGTTATGCCCTGTACACTATACCTTACAACACACTGGTTATGCCCCTGTACACTATACCTTACAACACACTGGTTATGCCCCTGTACACTATACCTTACAACACACTGGTTATGCCCCTGTACACTATACCTTACAACACACTGGTTATGCCCCTGTACACTATACCTTACAACACACTGGTTATGCCCCTGTACACTATACCTTACAACACACTGGTTATGCCCCTGTACACTATACCTGACAACACACTGGTTATGCCCCTGTACACTATACCTTACAACACACTGGTTATGCCCCTGTACACTATACCTTACAACACACTGGTTATGCCCTGTACACTATACCTTACAACACACTGGTTATGCCCCTGTACACTATACCTTACAACACACTGGTTATGCCCCTGTACACTATACCTTACAACACACTGGTTATGCCCCTGTACACTATACCTTACAACACACTGGTTATGCCCCTGTACACTATACCTTACAACACACTGGTTATGCCCTGTACACTATACCTTACAACACACTGGTTATGCCCCTGTACACTATACCTTACAACACACTGGTTATGCCCCTGTACACTATACCTTACAACACACTGGTTATGCCCCTGTACACTATACCTTACAACACACTGGTTATGCCCCTGTACACTATACCTTACAACACACTGGTTATGCCCCTGTACACTATACCTTACAACACACTGGTTATGCCCCTGTACACTATACCTTACAACACACTGGTTATGCCCCTGTACACTATACCTGACAACACACTGGTTATGCCCCTGTACACTATACCTTACAACACACTGGTTATGCCCCTGTACACTATACCTGACAACACACTGGTTATGCCCCTGTACACTATACCTTACAACACACTGGTTATGCCCCTGTACACTATACCTGACAACACACTGGTTATGCCCCTGTACACTATACCTTACAACACACTGGTTATGCCCCTGTACACTATACCTTACAACACACTGGTTATGCCCCTGTACACTATACCTGACAACACACTGGTTATGCCCCTGTACACTATACCTTACAACACACTGGTTATGCCCCTGTACACTATACCTTACAACACACTGGTTATGCCCTGTACACTATACCTTACAACACACTGGTTATGCCCCTGTACACTATACCTTACAACACACTGGTTATGCCCCTGTACACTATACCTTACAACACACTGGTTATGCCCCTGTACACTATACCTTACAACACACTGGTTATGCCCCTGTACACTATACCTTACAACACACTGGTTATGCCCCTGTACACTATACCTTACAACACACTGGTTATGCCCCTGTACACTATACCTTACAACACACTGGTTATGCCCCTGTACACTATACCTTACAACACACTGGTTATGCCCCTGTACACTATACCTTACAACACACTGGTTATGCCCCTGTACACTATACCTTACAACACACTGGTTATGCCCCTGTACACTATACCTTACAACACACTGGTTATGCCCCTGTACACTATACCTTACAACACACTGGTTATGCCCCTCTACACTATATCTTACAACACACTGGTTATGTCCCTGTACACTATACCTTACACTACACTATACCTTACAACACACTGGTTATGCCCCTGTACGCTATACCTTACAACACACTGGTTGTGCCCTGTACACTATACCTTACAACACACTGGTTATGCCCCTGTACACTATACCTTACAACACACTGGTTATACCCCTGTACACTATACCTTACAACACACTGGTTATGCCCCTGTACACTATACCTTACAACACACTGGTTATGCCCCTGTACACTATACCTTACAACACACTGGTTATGCCCCTGTACACTATACCTTACAACACACTGGTTATGCCCCTGTACACTATACCTTACAACACACTGGTTATGCCCCTGTACACTATACCTTACAACACACTGGTTATGCCCCTGTACACTATACCTTACAACACACTGGTTATGCCCCTGTACACTATACCTTACAACACACTGGTTATGCCCCTGTACACTATACCTTACAACACACTGGTTATGCCCCTGTACACTATACCTGACAACACACTGGTTATGCCCCTGTACACTATACCTTACAACACACTGGTTATGCCCCTGTACACTATACCTTACAACACACTGGTTATGCCCCTGTACACTATACCTTACAACACACTGGTTATGCCCCTGTACACTATACCTTACAACACACTGGTTATGCCCCTGTACACTATACCTTACAACACACTGGTTATGCCCCTGTACACTATACCTTACAACACACTGGTTATGCCCCTGTACACTATACCTTACAACACACTGGTTATGCCCCTGTACACTATACCTTACAACACACTGGTTATGCCCCTGTACACTATACCTGACAACACACTGGTTATGCCCCTGTACACTATACCTTACAACACACTGGTTATGTCCCTGTACACTATACCTTACAACACACTGGTTATGCCCCTGTACACTATACCTTACAACACACTGGTTATGCCCCTGTACACTATACCTTACAACACACTGGTTATGCCCCTGTACACTATACCTTACAACACACTGGTTATGCCCCTGTACACTATACCTTACAACACACTGGTTATGCCCCTGTACACTATACCTTACAACACACTGGTTATGCCCCTGTACACTATACCTTACAACACACTGGTTATGCCCCTGTACACTATACCTTACAACACACTGGTTATGCCCCTGTACACTATACCTTACAACACACTGGTTATGCCCCTGTACACTATACCTTACAACACACTGGTTATGCCCCTGTACACTATACCTTACAACACACTG
Organism: Protopterus annectens; assembly: GCF_019279795.1. Classification (NCBI taxonomy): domain Eukaryota; kingdom Metazoa; phylum Chordata; order Ceratodontiformes; family Protopteridae; genus Protopterus; species Protopterus annectens. The sequence continues at coordinate 169,755,527 of NC_056748.1, forward strand.
GTTATGCCCCTGTACACTATACCTTACAACACACTGGTTATGCCCCTGTACACTATACCTTACAACACACTGGTTATGCCCCTGTACACTATACCTGACAACACACTGGTTATGCCCCTGTACACTATACTTTACAACACACTGGTTATGCCCCTGTACACTATACCTTACAACACACTGGTTATGCCCTGTGCACTATACCTGACAACACACTGGTTATGCCCTGTACACTATACCTTACAACAGTGGTTATGCCCCTTTACACTATACCTTACAACACACTGGTTATGCCCTGTATCACTATTCCTTACAACACACTGGTTATGCCCCTGTACACTATACCTTACAACACACTGGTTATGCCCCTGTACACTATACCTTACAACACACTGGTTATGCCCCTGTACACTATACCTTACAACACACTGGTTATGCCCCTGTACACTATACCTTACAACACACTGGTTATGCCCCTGTACACTATACCTTACAACACACTGGTTATGCCCCTGTACACTATACCTTACAACACACTGGTTATGCCCCTGTACACTATACCTTACAACACACTGGTTATGCCCCTGTACACTATACCTTACAACACACTGGTTATGCCCCTGTACACTATACCTTACAACACACTGGTTATGCCCCTGTACACTATACCTTACAACACACTGGTTATGCCCCTGTACACTATACCTTACAACACACTGGTTATGCCCCTGTACACTATACCTTACAACACACTGGTTATGCCCCTGTACACTATACCTTACAACACACTGGTTATGCCCCTGTACACTATACCTTACAACACACTGGTTATGCCCCTGTACACTATACCTTACAACACACTGGTTATGCCCCTGTACACTATACCTTACAACACACTGGTTATGCCCCTGTACACTATACCTTACAACACACTGGTTATGCCCCTGTACACTATACCTACAACACACTGGTTATGCCCCTGTACACTATACCTTACAACACACTGGTTATGCCCCTGTACACTATACCTTACAACACACTGGTTATGCCCCTGTACACTATACCTTACAACACACTGGTTATGCCCTGTACACTATACCTGACAACACACTGGCTATGCCCCTGTACACTATACCTTACAACACACTGGTTATGCCCCTGTACACTATACCTTACAACACACTGGTTATGCCCCTGTACACTATACCTTACAACACACTGGTTATGCCCTGTACACTATACCTTACAACACACTGGTTATGCCCCTGTACACTATACCTTACAACACACTGGTTATGCCCCTGTACACTATACCTTACAACACACTGGTTATGCCCCTGTACACTATACCTTACAACACACTGGTTATGCCCCTGTACACTATACCTTACAACACACTGGTTATGCCCTGTACACTATACCTTACAACACACTGGTTATGCCCCTGTACACTATACCTTACAACACACTGGTTATGCCCCTGTACACTATACCTTACAACACACTGGTTATGCCCCTGTACACTATACCTTACAACACACTGGTTATGCCCTGTACACTATACCTTACAACGCACTGGTTATGCCCCTGTACACTATACCTTACAACACACTGGTTATGCCCCTGTACACTATACCTTACAACACACTGGTTATGCCCCTGTACACTATACCTTACAACACACTGGTTATGCCCCTGTACACTATACCTTACAACACACTGGTTATGCCCCTGTACACTATACCTTACAACACACTGGTTATGCCCCTGTACACTATACCTTACAACACACTGGTTATGCCCCTGTACACTATACCTTACAACACACTGGTTATGCCCCTGTACACTATACCTGACAACACACTGGTTATGCCCCTGTACACTATACCTTACAACACACTGGTTATGCCCCTGTACACTATACCTTACAACACACTGGTTATGCCCCTGTACACTATACCTTACAACACACTGGTTATGCCCCTGTACACTATACCTTACAACACACTGGTTATGCCCCTGTACACTATACCTTACAACACACTGGTTATGCCCCTGTACACTATACCTTACAACACACTGGTTATGCCCCTGTACACTATCCCTTACAACACACTGGTTATGCCCCTGTACACTATCCCTTACAACACACTGGTTATGCCCCTGTACACCATCCCTTACAACACACTGGTTATGCCCCTGTACACTATCCCTTACAACACACTGGTTATGCCCCTGTACACTATCCTTTACAACACACTGGTTATGTCCTGTACACTATACCTTACAACACACTGGTTATGCCCCTGTACACTATACCTTACAACACACTGGTTATGCCCCTGTACACTATACCTTACAACACACTGGTTATGCCCCTGTACACTATACCTTACAACACACTGGTTATGCCCCTGTACACTATACCTTACAACACACTGGTTATGCCCCTGTACACTATACCTTACAACACACTGGTTATGCCCCTGTACACTATACCTTACAACACACTGGTTATGCCCCTGTACACTATACCTTACAACACACTGGTTATGCTCCTGTACACTATACCTTACAACACACTGGTTATGCCCCTGTACACTATACCTTACAACACACTGGTTATGCCCTGTACACTATACCTTACAACACACTGGTTATGCCCCTGTACACTATACCTTACAACACACTGGTTATGCCCCTGTACACTATACCTTACAACACACTGGTTATGCCCCTGTACACTATACCTTACAACTCACTGGTTATGCCCCTGTACACTATACCTTACAACACACTGGTTATGCCCCTGTACACTATACCTTACAACACACTGGTTATGCCCCTGTACACTATACCTTACAACACACTGGTTATGCCCTGTACACTATACCTTACAACACACTGGTTATGCCCCTGTACACTATACCTTACAACACACTGGTTATGCCCCTGTACACTATACCTTACAACACACTGGTTATGCCCCTGTACACTATACCTTACAACACACTGGTTATGCCCCTGTACACTATACCTTACAACACACTGGTTATGCCCCTGTACACTATACCTTACAACACACTGGTTATGCCCCTGTACACTATACCTTACAACACACTGGTTATGCCCCTGTACACTATACCTTACAACACACTGGTTATGCCCCTGTACACTATACCTTACAACACACTGGTTATGCCCCTGTACACTATACCTTACAACACACTGGTTATGCCCCTGTACACTATACCTTACAACACACTGGTTATGCCCCTGTACACTATACCTTACAACACACTGGTTATGCCCCTGTACACTATACCTTACAACACACTGGTTATGCCCTGTACACTATACCTTACAACACACTGGTTATGCCCCTGTACACTATACCTTACAACACACTGGTTATGCCCCTGTACACTATACCTTACAACACACTGGTTATGCCCCTGTACACTATACCTTACAACACACTGGTTATGCCCCTGTACACTATACCTTACAACACACTGGTTATGCCCCTGTACACTATACCTTACAACACACTGGTTACCCCTGTACACTATACCTTACAACACACTGGTTATGCCCTGTATACTATACCTTACAACACACTGGTTATGCCCCTGTACACTATACCTTACAACACACTGGTTATGCCCCTGTACACTATACCTTACAACACACTGGTTATGCCCCTGTACACTATACCTTACAACACACTGGTTATGCTTCTGTACACTATACCTTACAACACACTGGTTATGCCCCTGTACACTATACCCTACAACACACTGGTTATGCCCCTGTACACTATACCTTACAACACACTGGTTATGCCCCTGTACACTATACCTTACAACACACTGGTTAAGCCCTGTACACTATACCTTACAACACACTGGTTATGCCCCTGTACACTATACCTTACAACACACTGGTTATGCCCCTGTACACTATACCTTACAACACACTGGTTATGCCCCTGTACACTATACCTTACAACACACTGGTTATGCCCCTGTACACTATACCTTACAACACACTGGTTATGCCCCTGTACACTATACCTTACAACACACTGGTTATGCCCCTGTACACTATACCTTACAACACACTGGTTATGCCCCTGTACACTATACCTTACAACACACTGGTTATGCCCCTGTACACTATACCTTACAACACACTGGTTATGCCCCTGTACACTATACCTTACAACACACTGGTTATGCCCCTGTACACTATACCTTACAACACACTGGTTATGCCCCTGTACACTATACCTTACAAGACACTGGTTATGCCCCTGTACACTATACCTTACAACACACTGGTTATGCCCCTGTACACTATACCTTACAACACACTGGTTATGCCCCTGTACACTATACCTTACAACACACTGGTTATGCCCCTGTACACTATACCTTACAACACACTGGTTATGCCCCTGTACACTATACCTTACAACACACTGGTTATGCCCCTGTACACTATACCTTACAACACTCTGGTTATGCGTACACTATACTCTACAACACACTAGTTATGCCCCTGTACACTATACCTGACAACACACTGGTTGTGCCCTGTACACTATACCTTACAACACACTGGTTATGCTCCTGTACACTATACCTTACAACACACTGGTTATGCCCCTGTACACTATACCTTACAACACACTGGTTATGCCCCTGTACACTATACCTTACAACACACTGGTTATGCCCCTGTACACTATACCTTACAACACACTGGTTATGCCCCTGTACACTATACCTTACAACACACTGGTTATGCCCTGTACACTATACCTTACAACACACTGGTTATGCCCCTGTACACTATACCTTACAACACACTGGTTATGCCCCTGTACACTATACCTTACAACACACTGGTTATGCCCCTGTACACTATACCTTACAACACACTGGTTATGCCCCTGTACACTATACCTTACAACACACTGGTTATGCCCCTGTACACTATACCTTACAACACACTGGTTATGCCCCTGTACACTATACCTTACAACACACTGGTTATGCCCCTGTACACTATACCTTACAACACACTGGTTATGCCCTGTACACTATACCTTACAACACACTGGTTATGCCCCTGTACACTATACCTTACAACACACTGGTTATGCCCCTGTACACTATACCTTACAACACACTGGTTATGCCCCTGTACACTATACCTTACAACACACTGGTTATGCCCCTGTACACTATACCTTACAACACACTGGTTATGCCCCTGTACACTATACCTTACAACACACTGGTTATGCCCTGTACACTATACCTGACAACACACTGGCTATGCCCCTGTACACTATACCTTACAACACACTGGTTATGTCCCAGTACACTATACCTTACAACACACTGGTTATGCCCCTGTACACTATACCTTACAACACACTGGTTATGCCCCTGTACACTATACCTTACAACACACTGGTTATGCCCCTGTACACTATACCTTACAACACACTGGTTATGCCCCTGTACACTATACCTTACAACACACTGGTTATGCCCCTGTACACTATACCTTACAACACACTGGTTATGCCCTGTACACTATACCTTACAACACACTGGTTATGCCCCTGTACACTATACCTTACAACACACTGGTTATGCCCCTGTACACTATACCTTACAACACACTGGTTATGCCCCTGTACACTATACCTTACAACACACTGGTTATGCCCCTGTACACTATACCTTACAACACACTGGTTATGCCCCTGTACACTATACCTTACAACACACTGGTTATGCCCTGTACACTATACCTTACAACACACTGGTTATGCCCCTGTACACTACACCTTACAACAGACTGGTTATGCCCCTGTACACTATACCTTACAACACACTGGTTATGCCCCTGTACACTATACCTTACAACACACTGGTTATGCCCCTGTACACTATACCTTACAACACACTGGTTATGCCCCTGTACACTATACCTTACAACACACTGGTTATGCCCCTGTACACTATACCTTACAACACACTGGTTATGCCCTGTACACTATACCTTACAACACACTGGTTATGCCCCTGTACACTATACCTTACAACACACTGGTTAAGCCCTGTACACTATACCTTACAACACACTGGTTATGCCCCTGTACACTATACCTTACAACACACTGGTTATGCCCCTGTACACTATACCTTACAACACACTGGTTATGCCCCTGTACACTATACCTTACAACACACTGGTTAGGCCCCTGTACACTATACCTTACAACACACTGGTTATGCCCCTGTACACTATACCTTACAACACACTGGTTATGCCCCTGTACACTATACCTGACAACACACTGGTTATGCCCCTGTACACTATACCTTACAACACACTGGTTATGCCCCTGTACACTATACCTTACAACACACTGGTTATGCCCCTGTACACTATACCTTACAACACACTGGTTATGCCCCTGTACACTATACCTTACAACACACTGGTTATGCCCCTGTACACTATACCTTACAACACACTGGTTATGCCCCTGTACACTATACCTTACAACACACTGGTTATGCCCCTGTACACTATACCTTACAACACACTGGTTATGCCCCTGTACACTATACCTTACAACACACTGGTTATGCCCTTGTACACTATACCTTACAACACACTGGTTATGCCCCTGTACACTATACCTTACAACACACTGGTTATGCCCCTGTACACTATACCTTACAACACACTGGTTATGCCCCTGTACACTATACCTTACAACACACTGGTTATGCCCCTGTACACTATACCTTACAACACACTGGTTATGCCCCTGTACACTATACCTTACAACACACTGGTTATGCCCTGTACACTATACCTTACAACACACTGGTTATGCCCCTGTACACTATACCTTACAACACACTGGTTATGCCCCTGTACACTATACCTTACAACACACTGGTTATGCCCCTGTACACTATACCTTACAACACACTGGTTATGCCCCTGTACACTATACCTTACAACACACTGGTTATGCCCCTGTACACTATACCTTAGAACACACTGGTTATGCCTCTGTACACTATACCTAACAACACACTGGTTATGCCCCTGTACACTATACCTTACAACACACTGTTTATGCCCCTGTACACTATACCTTACAACACACTGGTTATGCCCCTGTACACTATACCTTACAACACACTGGTTATGCCCCTGTACACTATACCTTACAACACACTGGTTATGCCCCTGTACACTATACCTTACAACACACTGGTTATGCCCTGTACACTATACCTTACAACACACTGGTTATGCCCCTGTACACTATACCTTACAACACACTGGTTATGCCCCTGTACACTATACCTTACAACACACTGGTTATGCCCCTGTACACTATACCTTACAACACACTGGTTATGCCCCTGTACACTATACCTTACAACCCACTGGTTATGCCCCTGTACACTATACCTTACAACACACTGGTTATGCCCTGTACACTATACCTTACAACACACTGGTTATGCCCCTGTACACTATACCTTACAACACACTGGTTATGCCCCTGTACACTATACCTTACAACACACTGGTTATGGCCCTGTACACTATACCTTACAACACACTGGTTATGCCCCTGTACACTATACCTTACAACACACTGGTTATGCCCTGTACACTATACCTTACAACACACTGGTTATGCCCCTGTACACTATACCTTACAACACACTGGTTATGCCCCTGTACACTATACCTTACAACACACTGGTTATGCCCCTGTACACTATACCTTACAACACACTGGTTATGCCCCTGTACACTATACCTTACAACACACTGGTTATGCCCCTGTACACTATACCTTACAACACACTGGTTATGCCCTGTACACTATACCTTACAAGACACTGGTTATGCCCCTGTACACTATACCTTACAACACACTGGTTATGCCCCTGTACACTATACCTTACAACACACTGGTTATGCCCCTGTACACTATACCTTACAACACACTGGTTATGCCCCTGTACACTATACCTTACAACACACTGGTTATGCCCCTGTACACTATACCTTACAACACACTGGTTATGCCCCTGTACACTATACCTTACAACACACTGGTTATGCCCCTGTACACTATACCTTACAACACACTGGTTATGCCCCTGTACACTATACCTTACAACACACTGGTTATGCCCCTGTACACTATACCTGACAACACACTGGTTATACCCCTGTACACTATACCTTACAACACACTGGTTATGCCCCTGTACACTATACCTTACAACACACTGGTTATGCCCCTGTGCACTATACCTGACAACACACTGGTTATGCCCTGTACACTATACCTTACAACACACTGGTTATGCCCCTTTACACTATACCTTACAACACACTGGTTATGCCCTGTACACTATTCCTTACAACACACTGGTTATGCCCCTGTACACTATACCTTACAACACACTGGTTATGCCCCTGTACACTATACCTTACAACACACTGGTTATGCCCCTGTACACTATACCTTACAACACACTGGTTATGCCCTGTACACTATACCTTACAACACACTGGTTATGCCCCTGTACACTATACCTTACAACACACTGGTTATGCCCCTGTACACTATACCTGACAACACACTGGTTATGCCCCTGTACACTATACCTTACAACACACTGGTTATGCCCCTGTACACTATACCTTACAACACACTGGTTATGCCCCTGTACACTATACCTTACAACACACTGGTTATGCCCCTGTACACTATACCTTACAACACACTGGTTATGCCCCTGTACACTATACCTTACAACACACTGGTTATGCCCCTGTACACTATACCTTACAACACACTGGTTATGCCCCTGTACACTATACCTTACAACACACTGGTTATGCCCCTGTACACTATACCTTACAACACACTGGTTATGCCCCTGTACACTATACCTTACAACACACTGGTTATGCCCCTGTACACTATACCTTACAACACACTGGTTATGCCCCTGTACACTATACCTTACAACACACTGGTTATGCCCCTGTACACTATACCTTACAACACACTGGTTATGCCCCTGTACACTATACCTTACAACACACTGGTTATGCCCCTGTACACTATACCTTGCAACACACTGGTTATGCCCTTTACACTATACCATACAACACACTGGTTATGCCCTGTACACTATACCTTACAACACACTGGTTATGCCCCTGTACACTATACCTTACAACACACTGGTTATGCCCCTGTACACTATACCTTACAACACACTGGTTATGCCCCTGTACACTATACCTTACAACACACTGGTTATGCCCCTGTACACTATACCTTACAACACACTGGTTATGCCCCTGTACACTATACCTTACAACACACTGGTTATGCCCCTGTACACTATACCTTACAACACACTGGTTATGCCCCTGTACACTATACCTTACAACACACTGGTTATGCCCCTGTACACTATACCTTACAACACACTGGTTATGCCCCTGTACACTATACCTTACAACACACTGGTTATGCCCCTGTACACTATACCTTACAACACACTGGTTATGCCCCTGTACACTATACCTTACAACACACTGGTTATGCCCCTGTACACTACAACACACTGGTTATGCCCCTGTACACTATACCATACAACACACTGGTTATGCCCTGTACACTATACCTTACAACACACTGGTTATGCCCCTGTACACTATACCTTACAACACACTGGTTATGCCCCTGTACACTATACCTTACAACACACTGGTTATGCCCCTGTACACTATACCTTACAACACTCTGGTTATGTGTACACTATACCTTACAACACACTGGTTATGCCCCTGTACACTATACCTTACAACACACTGGTTATGCCCCTGTACACTATACCTTACAACACACTGGTTATGCCCTGTACACTATACCTTACAACACACTGGTTATGCCCCTGTACACTATACCTTACAACACACTGGTTATGCCCTGTACACTATACCTTACAACACACTGGTTATGCCCCTGTACACTATACCTTACAACACACTGGTTATGCCCCTGTACACTATACCTTACAACACACTGGTTATGCCCTGTACACTATACCTTACAACACACTGGTTATGCTCCTGTACACTATACCTTACAACACACTGGTTATGCCCTGTACACTATACCTTACAACACACTGGTTATGCCCCTGTACACTATACCTTACAACACACTGGTTATGCCCCTGTACACTATACCTTACAACACACTGGTTATGCCCCTGTACACTATACCTTACAACACACTGGTTATGCCCCTGTACACTATACCTTACAACACACTGGTTATGCCCCTGTACACTATACCTTACAACACACTGGTTATGCCCCTGTACACTATACCTTACAACACACTGGTTATGCCCCTGTACACTATACCTTACAACACACTGGTTATGCCCCTGTACACTATACCTTACAACACACTGGTTATGCCCCTGTACACTATACCTTACAACACACTGGTTATGCCCCTGTACACTATACCTTACAACACACTGGTTATGCCCCTGTACACTATACCTTACAACACACTGGTTATGCCCCTGTACACTATACCTGACAACACACTGGTTATGCCCCTGTACACTATACCTTACAACACACTGGTTATGCCCCTGTACACTATACCTTACAACACACTGGTTATTCCCCTGTACACTATACCTTACAACACACTGGTTATGCCCCTGTACACTATACCTCACAACACACTGGTTATGCCCCTGTACACTATACCTTACAACACACTGGTTATGCCCCTGTACACTATACCTTACAACACACTGGTTATGCCCCTGTACACTATACCTTACAACACACTGGTTATGCCCCTGTACACTATACCTTACAACACACTGGTTATGCCCCTGTACACTATACCTTACAACACACTGGTTATGCCCCTGTACACTATACCTTACAACACACTGGTTATGCCCCTGTACACTATACCTTACAACACACTGGTTATGCCCCTGTACACTATACCTTACAACACACTGGTTATGCCCCTGTACACTATACCTTACAACACACTGGTTATGCCCCTGTACACTATACCTTACAACACACTGGTTATGCCCCTGTACACTATACCTTACAACACACTGGTTATGCCCCTGTACACTATACCTTACAACACACTGGTTATGCCCCTGTACACTATACCTTACAACACACTGGTTATACCCTGTACACTATACCTTACAACACACTGGTTATGCCCCTGTACACTATACCTTACAACACACTGGTTATGCCCCTGTACACTATACCTTACAACACACTGGTTATGCCCCTGTACACTATACCTTACAACACACTGGTTATGCCCCTGTACACTATACCTTACTACACACTGGTTATGCCCCTGTACACTATACCTTACAACACACTGGTTATGCCCCTGTACACTATACCTTACAACACACTGGTTATGCCCCTGTACACTATACCTTACAACACACTGGTTATGCCCCTGTACACTATACCTTACAACACACTGGTTATGCCCTGTACACTATACCTTACAACACACTGGTTATGCCCCTGTACACTATACCTTACAACACACTGGTTATGCCCCTGTACACTATACCTTACAACACACTGGTTATGCCCCTGTACACTATACCTTACAACACACTGGTTATGCCCCTGTACACTATACCTTACAACACACTGGTTATGCCCTGTACACTATACCTGACAACACACTGGCTATGCCCCTGTAAACTATACCTTACAACACACTGGTTATGCCCCTGTACACTATACCTTACAACACACTGGTTATGCCCCTGTACACTATACCTTACAACACACTGGTTATGCCCCTGTACACTATACCTTACAACACACTAGTTATGCCCCTGTACACTATACCTTACAACACACTGGTTATGCCCCTGTACACTATACCTTACAACACACTGGTTATGCCCCTGTACACTATACCTTACAACACACTGGTTATGCCCTGTACACTATACCTTACAACACACTGGTTATGCCCCTGTACACTATACCTTACAACACACTGGTTATGCCCCTGTACACTATACCTTACAACACACTGGTTATGCCCCTGTACACTATACCTTACAACACACTGGTTATGCCCCTGTACACTATACCTTACAACACACTGGTTATGCCCTGTACACTATACCTTACAACACACTGGTTATGCCCCTGTACACTATACCTTACAACACACTGGTTATGCCCCTGTACACTATACCTTACAACACACTGGTTATGCCCCTGTACACTATACCTTACAACACACTGGTTATGCCCCTGTACACTATACCTTACAACACACTGGTTATGCCCCTGTACACTATACCTTACAACACACTGGTTATGCCCCTGTACACTATACCTTACAACACACTGGTTATGCCCCTGTACACTATACCTTACAACACACTGGTTATGCCCCTGTACACTATACCTTACAACACACTGGTTATGCCCCTGTACACTATACCTGACAACACACTGGTTATGCCCCTGTACACTATACCTTACAACACACTGGTTATGCCCCTGTACACTATACCTTACAACACACTGGTTATGACCCTGTACACTATACCTTACAACACACTGGTTATGCCCCTGTACACTATACCTTACAACACACTGGTTATGCCCCTGTACACTATACCTTACAACACACTGGTTATGCCCCTGTACACTATACCTTACAACACACTGGTTATGCCCCTGTACACTATACCTTACAACACACTGGTTATGCCCCTGTACACTATACCTTACAACACACTGGTTATGCCCCTGTACACTATACCTTACAACACACTGGTTATGCCCCTGTACACTATACCTTACAACACACTGGTTATGCCCCTGTACACTATACCTGACAACACACTGGTTATGCCCCTGTACACTATACCTTACAACACACTGGTTATGCCCCTGTACACTATACCTTACAACACACTGGTTATGCCCCTGTACACTATACCTTACAACACACTGGTTATGCCCCTGTACACTATACCTTACAACACACTGGTTATGCCCCTGTACACTATACCTTACAACACACTGGTTATGCCCCTGTACACTATACCTTACAACACACTGGTTATGCCCCTGTACACTATACCTGACAACACACTGGTTATGCCCCTGTACACTATACCTTACAACACACTGGTTATGCCCCTGTACACTATACCTTACAACACACTGGTTATGCCCCTGTACACTATACCTTACAACACACTGGTTATGCCCCTGTACACTATACCTTACAACACACTGGTTATGCCCCTGTACACTATACCTTACAACACACTGGTTATGCCCCTGTACACTATACCTTACAACACACTGGTTATGCCCCTGTACACTATACCTTACAACACACTGGTTATGCCCCTGTACACTATACCTTACAACACACTGGTTATGCCCCTGTACACTATACCTTACAACACACTGGTTATGCCCCTGTACACTATACCTTACAACACACTGGTTATGCCCCTGTACACTATACCTTACAACACACTGGTTATGCCCCTGTACACTATACCTTACAACACACTGGTTATGCCCCTGTACACTATACCTGACAACACACTGGTTATGCCCCTGTACACTATACCTTACAACACACTGGTTATGCCCCTGTACACTATACCTTACAACACACTGGTTATGCCCCTGTACACTATACCTTACAACACACTGGTTATGCCCCTGTACACTATACCTTACAACACACTGGTTATGCCCCTGTACACTATACCTGACAACACACTGGTTATGCCCCTGTACACTATACCTTACAACACACTGGTTATGCCCCTGTACACTATACCTTACAACACACTGGTTATGCCCCTGTACACTATACCTTACAACACACTGGTTATGTTCCTGTACACTATACCTGACAACACACTGGTTATGCCCCTGTACACTATACCTGACAACACACTGGTTATGCCCCTGTACACTATACCTTACAACACACTGGTTATGCCCCTGTACACTATACCTGACAACACACTGGTTATGCCCCTGTACACTATACCTTACAACACACTGGTTATGCCCCTGTACACTATACCTTACAACACACTGGTTATGCCCCTGTACACTATACCTGACAACACATTGGTTATGCCCCTGTACTAACCCTGACTAACTTCCCCTCTCTATTACTAGCTACTGCTTCCCAGTACTTCTCTGTATTACGTCTTAATTTCCTGGTTAACAAAGAGAATTTTATCTTGTAGATAATACCAATGCCTGTAGTGTTTTAATTAGTATGCTTTGTTAAATGTATGTGTTAGATTAGTAATGTGCTTATTGAATGAGTTGTAATCATTTCTTACATTATGTAATGTACCAACATTTCTATTAGAATTGTGTTCTTGGAGCTTTTCTCCCCGGGCCTCTACTGAAAATGGACATATATCCAGTTAGACTAGCCCATCAACAAATGTAAAATAAAATAAATAAATACAACCATCCTATGAATCTATGTGTGTCTTATGACGCCTTTATCTCTGACTCCTTCTGTGGCTCCCCTTGCTAATACACATGTATAGAGAACATCGAGAAAGGCATAGGTTCAAATCCCTCAAGGACTAGGTTTATTTTGTTGCTTTCAGTCTGCAAGTATACTACATTCCGCTGATTTGAGTGTTTTATGAGGCCTTTTATTTGGACTTCCTCTGCCGCTCCCCTTGCTAGGAATGTGAGGATGTGAGGATATACTCCCCAGTGACAGAACTAATAGGCAACTTCCTGAGGTTATCATCTTTTCCTTTTTAATCACATGCACATTATAGTACAGGTCCACTGGTCTCATTCTGATGTGGTCAGTACATCATGTTACTTTACTGTCCCTCACCTCTTCTGTCCAAATTTCACATTATTCTACACTCAAATACCATCATACCGCCTTCTCCATTATGTTGAAGAGACCTGCTTTAGTGACCAGCTCCCTTTGCACTCTTCTGTGTCCATCTCTGTGGTTTCTATTGCTACTCTGTCCGTAGCCATCCATGACATTATTGCTTTTATGGAACATTTCTTTGCATATGCACTGCTGTACATCAACATTATCAGCATAGCTTTCCCATCTGAGTGTGTGGCCTTGCAAACACTACCAGAGGTGCTCCATCACATTCATTGTTTACCTCAGCTGCTCATACTTTAATCTGGCCGTGAGGTACTCTAACATGATCTGACCATGGGTCTGTACTGCAGCCACAACAGTGAACTGCATGTCATCTGCAATGGCTTGGCAGCACGCACTGATAGTAAGCACTGATGCTTATTGTGCATGCTATATAAACAGAGATGGCTTGGCTGTGACAGTGGATGTGGGGTTTCTGATTCCCCAAGATAGTTTCCTTCTATGAAATATTTCTCAATAAAGGGTTTATAATAGAATATTGAGCTCTGCTACATTGGAACTTAAAATAAATATCTGAAATTCAAAATGACACAGCCCCTATAAGCTGTATATACAATCAATAAAATGCAAATGTTTTATTAGAGGGGTATACCTCCCTGCACCCTCAAATATGGGGCTTTGCTAAATATTTGAAATTTAGTTTCAGCTACTTCTGAGATCACATAATCTTGGAGAAAAGGGAGAAGTAATAAAACAGAATAACTCAAGGTAAACAGAACTTCAGTGACATCATTCAATGTAATGGGCAACATTACCACAGCCAACACACTATACTGTCAACATTACAAGCTTGTGTTTTAAGAAAAATGTCAGTTTTACTGTCACAAAATGGAACATGACAAACTGCAGTGTTCCCCTCAAGAAAACTGGTGGTCTATATTATAATATGTGTTCCAACCAGCCAAAATGGAAGTGAGCCTCGGACATGTCATGGATTTGCCTAATAATCAAAATGACATTAGGCAGGAACTCCTGCCTATAAAAGCAACTCCTGTCAGAGGGAGAATGTAGCAACAGACTGTCCAGGTCATGTCCCAAAAGGAGGGGAAAAAAAGCTAGACTAATTGAAGGGGGAACAGTGTAGTTTCCAGCCCCTGGGAGACCTGGGAAACCTCATACCATGTGGACCTAACCACTATGAAGTGTTTTGGTATGTCATTTCCTGTTCTCAGAGACATTTATTACCTTGTACTAGCTTTTTTAAATGTCCTGATGAAGTTTATTTATTGTTGGGAAGAAAGCACTCAAAGATTATTAAAATTGTGCACCTCCATTGTGATTCAGTGGTGCATTACTTCAGCTTCATGTCTGGCTGTGCAAATGATACTCACTTGTACAGGCAATTGTAGATTAAGAGCAATATTTAACAGCATGTCCTGAATAAGGGAATTTTCAACATATGAAGTAAACCTTATATACTCCTGTCTTAAAGGAAGATATTGGGAGTTATGCACCCAATGTGCATCTAGGGTTGATTATGACAGCATACTTTGTAATACACTTCAAATTAAATTTTCCCCAGCAAGCATCAGTGCCAGTGAGAAAACTTTACTAGTGCATGTCCAGGAAGAGCACACACGTGTCCTTATGGTGGTGTGGGAGGCCAGGTACAGTACATGAATCACCACCCCATGAGCATTACACAGATACAGGTAACACAGGTGGCATTATTACACAATATAACGGCTGGCCACATAATATTACCACTCAGCCTGACTAAAAAAAAAAACAATTGAGAAGGCATAGACATAGTAGACAGCAATCCAGGTGAGGGTATCTCAGTGAATTAGCTGACTGCCCCACCACAGAACAGAGGTAATATCTGCAAGTATTCACCACCATAAATGGACACAGACCCCCCCATAGATAAATGAGTACCTCTATTACAGGGAGAAGGTGAAGAATGGCACGTTATACTGGTGCTGGATTTGTATTCTGAAGAATGCTGACTGATGTAAGGGCAGGGAGGAACTGCATACATCCAAAGCCCACAAGCATTCACGTTAGCCACACATACCTGCCTGAAAAAAGGTTCTCTGCTAGTGGCCTCATGCTACAGAGGGATAAAGCTAGCACAGCAAAGCACCGGAGACACCAAAGCAGTAGGATGGGAGGAAGCAGTTGTTGGCTAGCCTATTCTGGGGGTGGTGGCCTAAGCTTGCTGTAATAAACAAGCTCCATGCTGCATAGCAGCGAGCCCCTTAGTTGGGAGGTTGTGCATGCATGGATGTTTGCATGCACTTCCCACTCACAGTGATTCAGGAGCTGGCAGGAATGACAAGAGAAGGAAGGAGTCAGAACATGCTACCCAGCAGTGGTGTGACACTGCTGCAGCTTTATCAATCTCCTCATCAGCCACAGATGTGAGTCAGGTTGAGTCTGGGGGGAAGCTACGGCAGGTCTTTTAGCTGGTGCCAGCTGATGGTTAGCTAGAGTGAGAAAACAGGAAATGGTTCTATACATCTGAAGAACCAGGGAATCATCGGGTATGGCCTGCAAGGTGGTATAGGGCATGCTGCAAGATGTCGCAAATGATGCACTTTGGTTGCTACCAGTACACATATCCATGGCAAAGGTCATGAGACTATGGGACAAGGCACAAACGGCCTGGGCAGAAGGCACTGCACACTACATAATTTAGCTGGAGTGTTTCTTTTCAGCAGAGGCTGACTAAATCATCCTGCTCCTTACAACAACTCACAACATGGAGGACAAGGGAAGATTTGGCCTATAAATAGCAGACAGCACCTTCCCTACATCCAGCTGTCTTCATGGATGACTTCACTCCATCCACAGATGTGTGGTGCACAGGGACAGGCAACTGCTGAACCTCTGTGTAGCCTTCATTTATTTATTTAAGATTTGTTTACTGGGAAAGTCCACCTAGGACACAGCCCATTTTCAGAGGAGGCCCTGGGAGAAATGCACTGGATGCATGTCTTTGGAATGTGGGAGAAAACAGGAGCACACGGAGAAAACCCACGTGAATGCAGGGTGGACATGCAGATTCTGCACAGAAGGCAGCCCAGCTAAGAATCAAACTGGAGAACTTCTTGCTGTGGGGAGACAACACTAACCACTGCACCACTGCATCACCAGAAAATCAGAGCAGGTGTATGATTACCTCTCAGAGCAGCTATCTGATCTTGCAGAAGTACTGTAACAGCTGTATGGTAGCAGTCTGATGTTTTCACAATGTGGCAAGATATTATTTCCAGACTATATCCGCTGACCCCTTCAGGATATGTTGTCAGCCATGACCTGGCTGATGCAATACTTTGAATTCAGCTATGTCTCCAAAATACTAAGATGGTAGGAAACACATTCAGAAGGGCTTCACATACCTCTGCCTATGACCTCACCTGACTTATGGAGCATATGGGATCTGCTTGCTGTGGAAGTACCACATACAAAACTACACAAAGTCATGGCATCACTGTCTTCATACCATCCTCTGCTGAACAACAGCGTCCAACATGACACTTGTCTGTGCTACCCTGAGGGAAGCAGACAGACAAAATGACACAAGGAAAACTAAATGGTGTAGTCTGGTCCGCAAAGTGGAAAAAACTGCTGTTGAAAGAGTCATACACCACTGTGGAGTACATGAAGGCTCTTGTCTATTCTATCATTATGTGAGAAGACTGTAGGATATTCCCATGATCACCTTTTATTTCATAATTGCTGGCACATGTGGCATTCATTTTTGATGGACATTATTTTACTTTCTATTTCAGTTCTGCTGTATACATCTGTAGTTACTGCATGTCAGTTCACTTCTTATTCATGACTGCCTGCAAATGTGTGTTCAGCAATTATTTTCATGTTTATTTTTAATTTTACTTCTGCAGAAACCATCTACAATAGTTACTTATTATTCCACTTCTTTGCCTTAAGACTGCCTGCACACGTATTTTTTTATACACTTTTTGTCTCCTGCAGCTGACCATCAGGAAACCCCAGCTCCTCTCCTGAGTTGCCAAGTCTACCTACCCTCCTGCCATCCCCTACTCACGTTGACAATGGTCAGGCATGCTGAGCAGATCAAGGGATCCTGACTGCCTGTTGTACTGCTGCTAGGAGTCCTTTCCTACCTTTCTTCCCCCCCCTCCCATGCCTGTCACAGTAGTGCCTGTGGATGGGGTATATAATGGGCAGACTACATTGATCTGCTCATTTCTGCAAGGACCTGACTCTGGAAAGCTCCCCTTGTCACCCCCAAGAAACACTTTGCGATTGTTTCCTTGGCCTCCTCATTGTTTGCCCTATGCAAGCAGTCCCCCTCCCTCTATCCCTCCTCTCCTCCTTAAATGGGAGGTCCATCCTCCCCTGCTAGAACCTCAGTGTCCCGAGCTGCTAAACGAAATCAGGTCACTTGCATTACAGTCAGCACTTTACTTCTCTATGTCATGGCAGGCATTGGCTGTCGTGATTTTTTGAAAGATAATTTTATTTTTTATTTTATTTGCATAGTATAGATCTATGGCAGCTAAATATTATTACACTTCTTCTCTGCTGGAAGCTTTACTTCAGTCCTCAACTGAAATCAATCCCTGAATTAATTTTTTTTCTTTCACACCTATATGTTGCACATCCCACTGTTGATTTATTTTTATGTTACTTGTGTTTTTCATTTATAAAATTTCAGCTTGTCCATTAAACTGATTCAATTTCTGCTTTTTTTTTCCCACAAATTTTATTCAACCCCACTTATACCCCCTGCCACTCCCTATACAGTCAGATCTCCTGCACATTTCACAAGGACAAAATTCCATCTAAGCCATTTACAGAGTGTGTCTGTGAGGACTTAGTTGCACACACATGTGGATTTGCAGTTACCACAACATATAACTAAGTCACATTAAACAACATGTGCATTTGGATTCATTCCCAGTCTTAGCTTTGAATTAACAATCTTTTTACTTACTAAATAAGCTGCCCACGGAGCAATTTGGGTAACAAATGCCTTCCCTTGGCCATACACTCTTCCAGTGTCACTGAAGACATACACTAGGGCACACATGAGGTCAGTAGCATCGGTATGAAGAAGAAAGTTGAGCCACCAACATATACCCTGCTGAGTGATCCACACATCATCAGCGTAAAACTGGCTTAGAAGACTCTCAACAGGAGCAAATGCTTGGCTACAAGGGGAGTTTTTCACAGATGGGCAATTCATGTATTCATGAGACTAGATAACTGCTTTGTTTTGGGGAGCATTTATATCTAACTTTATTCTTTTTTTGACTTTTAACAACTTTGAACCATATGCAGAAAACACTCCAGGGAATTCATTAAGTATGGCTTGCACTAAAAAGGCCTTGTTCGCAAGACACAGTATTTTATGATTTAGAAACAAATTAATCACAATGAGGTTGTTTCTCATTATCAGCTAATTTCCATGTCTCTGAATCACAGTTATTACTGCAGCATGTAGATCAGTAGTTCAATGCTTATGTAGGCATCCGTACACCCCCAGTCATTCTTTTATACACACAAACACACACACACACATATACACACACACACAAAACACTCCCCGTACCTGTCCTTATCTAGTCTGCCCGCCAGTGTTTTTCCCACACCCCTGATACCTGTAATAGTTTACGTGTTGTTACGTGTTATGGCACAGTTGTAGTTACCCTGATGGCTGGTTGTCAGTGACCCCCCCCCCGATCCTTGTGCTGCTGTAAGTGCCATTGTGACACAATTGTAATTATACTGCCAAACCCATGACTTCTGTACACATCTTGAGTTAGGTAGCATTTTAGCTGTGTTCACTACCTCAACATGCTGGGGTCAGCCATGCTGATGGTACAAGGCTGAGCAATTACTTGAATCAGTTGGTAAACAGATGCCTTCCAGGAATTGGTTCCAGGGGAGAGAGCTCATAAATAATTTGAATATGCCTCTTGCCTGGACTGCCTCATTAACATTCAGAAAACCTGCAAAGCCAGCCTTACATGGTGTTTTATATCTTCATGCAAAAAAAACTGTGGAGCACTGTGTTAGGGCCATTGCCGAATACCAAAATGTTACTGTGACATGTACATGAAGGTGCACTGCAGCACTGTGTTAGGGCCATTGCCAAATACAAAATGTTACTGTGACATGTACATAAAGGTGCACTGCAACACTATGTTAGGGCCACTGCCGAATACCAAAATGTTACTGTGACATGTACATGAAGGTGCACTGCAGCACTGTGTTAGGTCCACTGCTGAATACCACAATGGTACTGTGACATGTATATGAAGGTGCACTGCAGCACTGTGTTAGGGCCATTGCCAAATACCAAAATGGTTCTGTGACATGTACATGAAGGTGCACTGCAGCACTGTGTTAGGGCCACAGCCGAATAGCACAATGGTACTGTGACATGTACATGAAGGTGCACTGCAGCACTATGTTAGGGCCATTGCTGAATACCACAATGCTACTGTGACATGTACATGATGGTGCACTGCAGCACTGTGTTAGGGCCATTGCCGAATACCACAATGGTACTGTGACATGTACATAAAGGTGCACTGCAGCACTGTGTTAGGGCCGTTGCCAATTACCACAATGGTACTGTGAAATGAATATAAAGGTGCACTGCAACACTGTGTTAGGGCCATTGCCAAATACCATAATGTTACTTTGACATTTACATGAAGGTGCACTGCCACACTGTGATAGAGCCATTGCCGAATACCAAAATGTTACTGTGACATGTTCATGAAGGTGCACTGCAGCACTGTGTTAGGGCCATTGCCGAATACCAAAATGTTACTGTGACATGTACATGAAGGTGCACTGCAGCACTGTGTTAGGTCCACTGCTGAATACCACAATGGTACTGTGACATGTATATGAAGGTGCACTGCAGCACTGTGTTAGGGCCATTGCCAAATACCAAAATGGTTCTGTGACATGTACATGAAGGTGCACTGCAGCACTGTGTTAGGGCCATTGCCGAATACCACAATGGTACTGTGACATGTACATAAAGGTGCACTGCAGCACTGTGTTAGGGCCGTTGCCAATTACCACAATGGTACTGTGAAATGAATATAAAGGTGCACTGCAACACTGTGTTAGGGCCATTGCCAAATACCATAATGTTACTTTGACATTTACATGAAGGTGCACTGCCACACTGTGATAGAGCCATTGCCGAATACCAAAATGTTACTGTGACATGTTCATGAAGGTGCACTGCAAAACTGTGTTAGGGCCACTGCCAAAAACCACAACAGTACTGTGACATGTACATGAAGGTGCACTGCCACACTGTGATAGAGCCATTGCCGAATACCAAAATGTTACTGTGACATGTTCATGAAGGTGCACTGCAAAACTGTGTTAGGGCCACTGCTGAAAACCACAACAGTACTGTGACATGTACATGAAGGTGCACTGAAGCACTGTGTTAGGGGCATTGCCAAATACCACAATGGTACTGTGACATGTACATAAAGGTACACTGGAGCATTGTGTTAGGACCATTGCCGAATAGCACAATGGTACTGTGACATGTACATGAAGGTGCACTGCAGCACTGTATTAGGGCCATTGCCAAATACCACAATGGTACTTTGACATGTAAATGACAGTGCACTGCAGCAGTTTGTTAAGGCCATCGCCGAATACCAAAATGTTACTGTGACTTTTACATAAAGGTGCATTGCAGCACTGTGTTAGGGCCTCTGCTGAATACCACAATAGCACTGTGACATGTACATGAAGGTGCACTGCTGCACTATGTTAGGGCCATTGCCAAATACCAGAATGATACTGTGACATGTACATGAAGGTGCACTGCAACACTGTGGTAGGGCCATTGCTGAATATCACAATGGTGCTGTGACATGTACATAAAGGTGCACTGCAGCACTGTGTTAGGGCCATTGCCGAATACTAAAATATTACTGTGAAATGTACATGAAGGTGCACTGCAGTACTGTGTTAGGGCCATTGCTGAATACCACAATGTTACTGTGACATGTACATGAAGGTGCACTGCAGCACTGTGTTAGGGCCGTTGCCAATTACCACAATGGTACTGTGAAATGAATATAAAGGTGCACTGCAACACTGTGTTAGGGCCATTGCCAAATACCATAATGTTACTTTGACATTTACATGAAGGTGCACTGCCACACTGTGATAGAGCCATTGCCGAATACCAAAATGTTACTGTGACATGTTCATGAAGGTGCACTGCAGCACTGTGTTAGGGCCATTTCCGAATACCAAAATGTTGCTGTGACATGTACATGAAGGTGCACTGCAAAACTGTGTTAGGGCCACTGCTGAAAACCACAACGGTACTGTGACCCGTACATGAAGGTGCACTGAAGCACTGTGTTAGGGGCATTGCCAAATACCACAATGGTACTGTGACATGTACATAAAGGTACACTGGAGCATTGTGTTAGGACCATTGCCGAATAGCACAATGGTACTGTGACATGTACATGAAGGTGCACTGCAGCACTGTGTTAGGGCCATTGCCAAATACCACAATGGTACTTCGACATGTAAATGACAGTGCACTGCAGCAGTTTGTTAAGGCCATCGCCGAATACCAAAATGTTACTGTGACTTGCACATAAAGGTGCATTGCAGCACTGTGTTAGGGCCTCTGCTGAATACCACAATGTTACTGTGACATGTACATAAAGGTTCACTGCAGCACTGTGTTAGGGCCATTGCCGAATACCACAATGGTACTGTGACATGTACATAAAGGTGCACTGCTACACTGTATTAGGGCCATTGTCAAATACCAAAATGTTACTGTGTCATGTACATGAAGGTGCACTGCAGCACTGTGTTAGGGCCACTGCTGAATACCACAATGGTACTATGACATGTATATGAAGGTGCACTGCAGCACTGTGTTAGGGCCATTGCCAAATACCAAAATGGTACTGTGACATGTACATGAAGGTACACTGCAGCACTGTGTTAGGGCCACTGCCGAATAGCACAATGGTACTGTGACATGTACATGAAGGTGCACTGCAACACTGAGTTAGGGCCATTGCTGAATACCACAATGTTACTGTGACATGTACATGACGGTGCACTGCAGCACTGTGTTAGGGCCATTGCCAAATACGACAATGGTACTGTGACATGTACAGAAATGTGCACTGCAGCACTGTGTTAGGACCATTGCTGAATACCACAATGGTACTGTGACATGTACATGAAGGTGCACTGCAGCACTATCTTAGAGCCACTGCCGAATATCACAACGGTACTTTGACATGTACATTAAGGTGCACTGCAGCACTGTGTTAGGGCCACTGCAGAATACCAAAATGTTACTGTGACATGTACATAAAGGTGCACTGTAGCACTGTGTTAGGGCCATTGCCGAATACCACAATGGTACTGTGACATGTACATGAAGGTGCACTGAAGCACTGTATTAGGGCCTTTGCCGAATACCATAATGGTACTGTGACATGTACATAAAGGTGCACTGCAGCACTGTGTTAGGGCCATTGCCAAATACCAAAATGTTACTGTGACATGTACATGAAGGTGCACTGCAGCACTGTGTTAGGAACATTGCCAAATACCAAAATGTTACTGTGACATGTATATGAAGGTGCACTGCAGCACTGTGTTAGGGCCATTGCTGAATACCACAATGTTACTGTGGCATGTATATGAAGGTGCACTGCAGCACTGAGTTAGGGCCATTGCCGAAGACCACAATGGTACTGTGACATGTACATATAGTTGCACAGTATTAGGGCCATTGCCAAATACCACAACAGTACTGTGACATGTACATGACAGTGCACTGCAGCACTGTCTTAGGGCCATTGCCGAATACCAAAATGTTACTGTGACATGTACATGAAGGTGCACTGAATCACTGTGTTAGGACCATTGCTGAATAACAAAATGTTACTGTGACATGTACATGAAGGTGCACTGCAGCACTGTGTTAGGGCCATTGCCTAATACCACAATGGTACTGTGACATATACATGAAGATGCATTGCAGCAATTTGTTAGGGCCATTGCCGAATATCACTATGGTACTGTGACATGTACATGAAGGTACAATGCAGCACTGTGTTAGAGCCATTGCCAAATACCACAATGGTACTGTGACATGTACATGATGTTGCACTACAGCACTGTGTTAGGGCCATTGCTGAATACCACAATGGTACTGTGACATGTACATGAAGGTGCACACATTGTGGTATCTTCACTATCGTGTGCTAAAGTTTTGAATTTTCCATTTTTATTATTTTTATCAAGTGATAAGGTGATCTAATATGATCTGCAATGTCTTCCAGCTGCCTGATGAATGTTAATGTAGGCTTCACTCCTACTTTTGGAGCCCAGCAAAATGATAAAATCAGGCTGAAGCCCATCTTTCAGATAAGCAATTTCTGGCATAATTATCATTGGACTGCACAAGTTCTGCACCTTCAAATCAAACATCTACTTTTAAAAATCAAGTATGTAAATGCATGCCATAAGAATAGCTTTCCAAATCAAAATTAACTCTGATAGATAAAGTACAACAAATGCAAAATAATCATGTACCAAACTACCAAGTATAAGATCATACAGAAGAAAAAAAAACAATGGATGGACCATGAGGTATCCCATTTTTCGTAATGATACATCTACATCAGTTTAAATCATAAGGGTCAGTTTTATGAAAATTCCTAAGAAAAGCAACCACAAGTGCATAGAGTGGTACCTCCCCTCCCTGCAGAGCAATAAAATTTACAATTCATAACATTAAGAGTAAGCCGGTACCAATAGATTTTAAATATACTTCTCCTGTGTCTATAGTTGTCCTCTCTCTGACGTAACTAATATTAAGTTTTATTACATTACTGAAATTTGATGACATCACAGTGTGCTTCATAGGTTAATAGAAGGTTGCTAGGCTAACAGCCCTAGAGCCCTTACAAGCCTAGCCATATTTATCCTGAGTTACTCCAATTGTCAGTGGTTAGGTGAGCAAAGTTCGGAGAGGTAGGAGTCTATAGTAGTTAATACTGACTTCCTCTGTCCAGAAGGGGCATGGGCACCATCCCAGGAGTGAATTTTCAGTCACCCATCCATTGATTTAAGTAGCATTTGAACAGGGTCAAATTTTGTTTCACATGAGTTGGAAGCTTGTTCCAGAGAAATGGCAGTTTCTGGGAGATGTATCTGTCTGTCCAGCATGACCTGTTCATGTCAGATGCCAGGTTAAGATCCCTGGCGTGAGTGAGCCTCATGCAGTTCGATTTATGAATGTGCAGTAGTTCCATCACTGCCTGGTCACAAACTACCCGGTCAGCCAGGCACAGGTCATCCCATAGCAACCTGCAGGAGACAACAAACTACCCGGTCAGCCAGGCACAGGTCATCCCTTAGCAACCTGCAGGAGACAACAAACTACCCAGTCAGCCAGGCACAGGTCATCCCTTAGCAACCTGCAGGAGACAACAAACTACCCAGTCAGCCAGGCACAGGTCATCCCTTAGCAACCTGCAGGAGACAACAAACTACCCTGTCAGCCAGGCACAGGTCATCCCTTAGCAACCTGCAGGAGACAACAAACTACCCGGTCAGCCAGGCACAGGTCATCCCTTAGCAACCTGCAGGAGACAACAAACTACCCTGTCAGCCAGGCACAGGTCATCCCTTAGCAACCTGCAGGAGACAACAAACTACCCGGTCAGCCAGGCACAGGTCATCCCTTAGCAACCTGCAGGAGACAACAAACTACCCGGTCAGCCAGGCACAGGTCATCCCTTAGCAACCTGCAGGAGACAACAAACTACCCTGTCAGCCAGGCACAGGTCATCCCTCAGCAACCTGCAGGAGACAACAAACTACCCGGTCAGCCAGGCACAGGTCATCCCTTAGCAACCTGCAGGAGACAACAAACTACCCTGTCAGCCAGGCACAGGTCATCCCTTAGCAACCTGCAGGAGACAACAAACTACCCGGTCAGCCAGGCACAGGTCATCCCGTAGCAACCTGCAGGAGACAACAAACTACCCTGTCAGCCAGGCACAGGTCATCCCTTAGCAACCTGCAGGAGACAACAAACTACCCGGTCAGCCAGGCACAGGTCATCCCTTAGCAACCTGCAGGAGACAACAAACTACCCGGTCAGCCAGGCACAGGTCATCCCTTAGCAACCTGCAGGAGACAACAAACTACCCGGTCAGCCAGGCACAGGTCATCTCTTAGCAACCTGCAGGAGACAACAAACTACCCTGTCAGCCAGGCACAGGTCATCCCTTAGCAACCTGCAGGAGACAACAAACTACCCAGTCAGCCAGGCACAGGTCATCCCTTAGCAACCTGCAAGAGACAACAAACTACCCGGTCAGCCAGGCACAGGTCATCCCTTAGCAACCTGCAGGAGACAACAAACTACCCGGACAGCCAGGCACAGGTCATCCCTTAGCAACCTGCAGGAGACAACAAACTACCCGGTCAGCCAGGCACAGGTCATCCCTTAGCAACCTGCAAGAGACAGAATACAGTGACAGGGCTTTTAGTCTTTCTACAGAAGACTTGTTTTGTGTACCCTGTAATTTCTTGGTGAGAAACCTCTGTGGTCTCTCCAATTGTTGCAGATGTCTGGTGAGGTACATGCAAAAGGGAGCATTGTACTCAAGTATTGGTCTGAGGAGGGCCAAGTTTAATGGAATTATAACATCCTTAGATCTCCATATGATGCCTTTAATTATAAGATGTGCCAAATAGAAGGATTTCCTTATTACTGTGGATACATGATTGCAAAGTTCAGATTGTTATCAACCTGAGTACCCAGATCATGTGTAACTGAGTCTGCACTGGGGGGGGGGTGCTATCTATAATGCAATTAGAAGGGATGTCAGCTTTTCCAAAGGGAATAATAATGCATTTTTTTGCATTTAGCTTTAATTCTTAGCTTTGGCACCAATCATTTGTCTGTGTTAACCCTGCCTACAGTATATTAATATTATTGGGGACTCAATGTTTAGTCCCAATTTGCAGTCGCCAGCAAACTTGGTCAGCCACAGGCTATTCAAGTTTGCTTGGACTTCTAAGGAATAAATTCAAAACAGTAAGGGGCTGAGCACAGAACACTAGGGTGTGCTACTGGTGACTGCTCTTTTGCTACAGGTGAAGTCACCCACTTTGACAGTATGTGTCTTGTCGGTGAGCAAGTTAGCTACCCATCTGGTAATGTAGGGGTTAGTTCCCAACTGGGAAAGTTTCTCTATAATACTTTAGTGGGGGACTGTGTCCAATTAATTTGCTAGGTCAAGATAGGTGATATGCACTTTTCTTTCCCTTATCTAGGGCCTTGATGAGTTTCTCAAAGAAGTCAACATTGTTTATCAGGCATGATCTAACTTTAATGAATCTGAAATGGGCTGGGTTCAGAGCTTGGAGATTACCTCCATCTTTATTAATAAGTTCCATAATGATTCTTTTCATGACCTTGCAGATGAGGCTAGTCAAACTTATGGGTCTATAATTCCCAGGGTTGGTTGGTGGTCTCCTTTTGTGCAAAGGGATTACTGCTGCTGTCCTCCATTCCACCTGAATATAGGCAGTTTGCAGGCTCTGGTTAAACATGAATCCAAGTGGGTCTGCTAGGTCATGTTTTAAGTTGTTTAAAAGGCAACCTGGGATGTTGTCTGGTGTCACTGATGCTGTGTTTTTGGCCTTGGAGATCACCAAGATGACCTGCTCACATGAGATAATAGGCTGAGGAGTGGTGGCAGGTATAGTTTGGGGGATGACTGAAGGGGATAGGCGTGAAATTTGCTCCAAATCTGTCAGCTAGCAGGTTGGCTATTACCTCCAGTTCAGTACAAGTGGTGCCATCCACAACCAGTTCAGTGCATAGCTGGGTATTCCCTTTTAGATTTCAGGTGTAAAAGAATGCCTTGTGATTATCCTTAGGTAGGGAGGCTATTTTTACTTTGTAATTAGTTTTGGAGGACTTGACAAGCTCTCTAATTTGTTTGTTTAAGCTAGAGGGAGACTTCTTCCTCTTCTAAGCTAGTTCCCTCTTGTTCTTGGACATTATTTCTTTCTCGTTGTACTGCCTGTTTATACTTGGGGTCCACCAGGGTGGCTTGTTTTTGGCAAGACCTGGTGTTAAGCCAGTAGGTACAGCCAATTCCATACAACTACTTAAGTGGTTATACAGGGCATTGGTGAACACCTCTGCATAGCAGTCTATGTTATCTGTGTTCAAGGGAGATTTGAAAATTCTTATACCATCATTTAGTACGAAATAATTTGTCTTTGAAAAACTCTTGAAAAACTCTTAAGCATCTCTGAGCTTGATGGGGTATCTGGTCTTATAATTACATTGCAAGCGACTGATTTATGGTCCAATCATACCAGGGAGGACATTTCACAGGAGGTGGGGGGCTGAAATGTTCTCCCATGTTAGTGAGTACTACGTCCAGGACATATGAGCCTCTTCTGGGTGTGCTGGATGCACGTGAAAGCGCTTGTTATTTTTTATTTTTTATTCTTGTAATAAATAGTTTGCTTTTACATCGTGGTGGTTTCTACCCGTTTCATCTCTCATTGGATTTCTGTCTTCTCTTGGAAACCTTTGGATGGTGGCAGTCCTCATTTGTATATTATTGGGTGTGCTGACTAGGTGTTTCAGAGCATTTGCTTTGACAAAGTCCAAGAACCTCAAAAACAAAAAGGTAAGGAATGAAATTGAGACAGTACAGCAGTACGAGAGAGACAGGACAGAGAAATACAAGGAAAATCAGGTAAGTTATGCAAAACTAAAGAAACATACCTGATTTTTCTTGTATTTTCTCAGTCCAGTCTCTCTTGTACCTATCAATGGTCCAGATTTCAAACTTTATTTATTCATTTTTTATTTAAAAAAAAAAAGAAAAACTGCAACGGAGTTCTTCCTTTTGAAAGCACTGATGCACTGCGTAAGCGGGCACATCCATAGTACATCAAGAAAGCCCCAGGAAACCAAGAAAAAAAGCAGAACAATCGCTGAGCTGTTATGCAAAGACATAGTTAAGAAAAGTAAGTAATTTTTTTTCTTAAATAATGTCATTCTATAATAGCAATAACCGACTCCATGGTGTGGTATATTGAAGATGGATCTAGGACTGTTGAACGAAACTTCACCATCCCGAATCCACAATAACCGAACACACTTTAACGAAAGCGCTTTCGTTAAAGTGTGTTACAAAAAAAAAAAAAAAACAATAAATATACTTTTATGTAGGGGGGCAAGCCCTCCTGCACCCCCCCCATACCCCCCTACTTTAATATTCTCACTCCTAGGGCACACTACAGTGAGGAAAAGGGAATTTTCCCTTATCCGCACCATAGTGCGACCGGCATAACGAGCATACGTATCCAAAAGTGCTGCTTCAGTGAACAGCACTTTTGGTTTAGTATGTTCGTGGATTTCTGCTTCTGCTTTGGGGATCAGTACAAATCCCATTGAAGATTTACCCATGATTGGCTTTGTTTAATCACTCAGGCTTCACCCTCATAATTAAACCACAGCCACATTGTTGGTTACTGCTATAGTGACCATCTGTCCTTACTAAGTGTACTGTCTCCATTTGTACCTATGTTACCATGTCTTTTTTCCACCTGCTAACTGTATGTTCTGCTTTCACCTTTTATTTAGCTTTTATTCCTCCTTTTTCTCTCTCCCCTCACTTATCTCCTGCTGTCCTCCACAACTGCTTGCATTCTAGCCAGCTCAACAATCTCTGCTTCTGCTTCCATAACTCCAAAATATCAGCCCATCCATTTTCTATGCTACTTGCTCTGGTGCAGGTCAGGGTGGTAACAAGCAGAGCAAAGCAGACCAGACTTCATATCCTCAGCAACAAGCTTCACTTTCCCAACAGGATCCTCAAGCATTCCTAGGCAAGATGTTTGACGTGGTCCTTCCAGCATATTCGGGTTTGCCCCCAAAGAAATCCCCCTCTCAGTGGGTTGTTCCTGGTACTGCTCCCACTGGAAGAGACCAGATGACATTTTCACAAGGAGATCAAACCACCTCGACTGACTTCTCTCCACCCCAGGGAAGCAGCACCTCCACCCTGAAATGCTTCTTGGAGTACTGAACCCTCACTCTGTTATGGACATTCAGTCCAGTAATGCTGCAAAGGAACCTCTGATCGCATCCTTTCAGTCATTACCCAAAGCTTGTGACCTTAGGCAAACAGGGGGACACAGACTGACCAACAAACTGTGGATTTTGTCCTACCTCCTAGCTCTTACTTCATGACTACTCTTCAGTACAACACCCACAGTACTATCATCACTGCATTACTACACCATCTTCTGGTCAATCTCCCAGAAAGACGCAGAAATATTTAAACTCCTCCACTATGGACAGCTTTTCTCCTCTTACTTGCACACAGCAATCTCCTCTTTTCAAGAACAAAAGGAAGAGTTTAAATTTGGAGGTGCTAATTTTCATCCTAGCCTCTTAACACTCTGTAGGAAACTATTCCAGCATACACTGAAGATTACAGTCACTTGGAAGTCAAGAGGACACCTTCTGTAAACAACAAAGAAGTAACCCTCATGGCCCCAGACTGGATACTCTCTGAACCTCAGATACTCCCGATATCCTGCCTATAAAAATCAAGAGAAGAAGGACAGACAAGACACTGTTATGGTGGAGTAATGTTAAACAAACGTAACACTGGTAATGCCAACAAAGCACTTGCTTTACAAATAAGGGGAGTGAATGGCATGCACCGCTGGCCATGGAACCCTTTACTCTTGTAGCATCTCTCACAGGACATTCTAGAGTACACAGTCATAAACCTTCTCTGGAGCCACAAAACACATGTAGAACATTCTGGTAAACTCAAACGACCCCCCCCCCCCAATATTCCAGCAAGTCAAAGAGCTGCTCTGCTGTTACACAGCTGTGGCAGAATCTGCCGTGCTCCTTCTCAGGCACTGTTTTAAATAAGAGACAGTATCACCTTTCCAGCACCCCCCATCAACTTTCCCAGAAGGATTAGTATCAAAGTCCCTTTATATTTGGAGCACACCTTCATGTCCTCATTTTTGAAAATGGTACCACCACTGCAGAGTACCAACCAAGTGGGATTATTCCCATATTCCACACACTAAAGAAAAGGTGTGGTAACCACAACTCTGCAACACTATGGAGCACCTTTGGCATTTCCAGCCAGACCTCACCTGCTCTGCCGCCTTGCCACCTTGGAGTTGTCTAACTATTGTAATTACCTTGTCTACAGAACCTGACTCTATCGAGCAGATAAGTTACTCAGGGTGTTCCTTCTGATCCTGATAATGTCCTCATTTCAGGTTACCAATTCATTACTCTTCCTGAGAATGAGCCCACCCCAAGCTGCCAGAAGATTTGCTGGAAACCTACTTGTGACCATGTGAGAATTACTTTCCATGGATTCACAAAATGCTTTCTGCAACTGAGCATTTGCTAAGGTAATTGCTGCAGATACTGCCATTAAGACATCTATAATTATCAGCCAAATGTGGACACACACACACACACACACACACACACACACACACACACACACACACACACACACACACACACACACACTGCAAAATAATGCCTCTTTCTTTAACTTGAAGGTTTCCTCACAGCTAGTGACCACCAGCATGCCCTTAGGTTACCCTGTAACCCCCAGCTCTAACTCTTTACCTCTGCATTTCACCTGTTCCTGACAAACTCCTTCATAGCTTTCAGCAGCCTTACATTTGTTTGCACCCGTTGCATGCATTTTCCTTTTCCTGTCGCTTTCATCACAGCATTTATTCTCTGTCTACATTATATGCATAAATGTCAAGTCCCTGAATATTACTTCCCCATGTTATTACTATTTCAAAGTCCTCACTTCCTTCCTTTTTGTCCCTCACCTCTCATTTTCATTCATTACATTTTTTTGTTGAACATGTCGAATTATTTTATTTCTTTTATTAAATTTTAGTTGTTGTTGTTGTTGTGTCTTTCGGCTTTTCCTGGTTAAGGGTCGCCACAGCGGAACTCCGGTCCGCTAATGATTGGCAGTTGATTTTTACGTGCTGAGTTGCCGGGTCTAACGCACAACCTTCAACGAAGGTACGCCCATTCACGCATGTCTCCACAGAAGACGCTCTAGCTGAGAATCAAACGGGACAACGTCTTGCTGTGAGGCGACAATGCTACCATAGCACCACTACCGCGGATCTTTTATTAAATTTTAGTAATGTGCTATAATTCTAGCAAGCCTTTTGGCTTCCAGAACAAATTCTTGTGCATTTTGTACTGGTTATTTCCTGGACACTTTCTTCAGCATACAACTGAAAACATACTAAGTGTGCAAAGCAAGTCTACTCTTACAATCCTAAATTAATTAATGAACACATTAATATGTGGATAACTTTTCATTCCTGACAGCGGTTTAACATCAGGTATTACCAACACCAAACATCTGTTTTTCCTTTCTAAATTAAAATGCAGTATTTGATATAAAACATTAAATGTTTCACATGATTGCTGGAGTTTAGGAAATAAAACGTAAGATTGATTTAAAATAAAAATATATAACTATTACATTTAAAACAATTTTAAAGAAATGCTGTATATCTGTAATGCTAAAAATAATCCAGACTTTCTTAAAGTTCAGCTATGTCTGGGAGAGATAGGCCTACAATTCAAACAATGTTGCATTAGCTGCATATAAAACAATAAATAAATCAATACTTTAGTCAATGAAATTAGTGTGAAATGTAATTTACAAATCATAAACAAAGAAACTGCAACAAACAACAAGGTTCTCGTCTCATATTCTCAACAACATATTCTGCTAATATTTGTCAATCAAGGCTGTTTACCTGCCTGCCAGGCAAAATAAATAAATAAAAATGAAAAAAATAAAAAAATAAAAAATAACAGCACACAAAGCCACTGTCAAGAACAATTTATCACATCTGTTTGGAGTTACTTCAAGTGTACCCAACTGAAAGCAAATTCCAAAAAGGCAGAAGAAACAAAAAGTATACAAAATTAATTTTTAGCAAAATCTAATTTTTCCCTCAGGGGTCCTTCCAGCACTCTAAATTAGTTTATTACATATCACACAGGACTGCTGTTGAGTTTGGGATTCAGTTAACGCTCTTAAAATGTGTAACTAAGGCAGTAACCGACTTGAAAGAAAAATGGTTACTTTCTATTTTTAGCATATCCAATTGGTGCCTTAACAAGTTAGCAATGTGCTTGACAGAATCAACAAACAGATCATACAGTATGAACTTATATTCGATCTGAGGGTATTTTAAACAACAAGAATTCCTTAAACAACCTGATACTTTCTTAATTTTGGAGTCAGTCAGCATCTGAGGGTATTTTAAACAACAAGAATTCCTTAAACAACCTGATACTTTTTTAATTCTGGAGTCGGTCAACATGGATGCTATGTTAATTTACACTAAAGTCACAGTATTGATGGTACTAGCTACTAATATCTATACAGGTGAACAAGCTGCATTGACTATTTTAAGACAAAGGTGGACCATTTAGCTCTTATACATAAGAGTAATTATAACCAAATTCAGGTACGGCTGCAGTAACTAACATACATTCACGAATGTTACCGCAGACCTTGCAAACAGCATACCCAGCATTAAAAAATAGAATTTCTGTTCATGTATACAGAAGTTTCAATAAAACATTTAAAATATTTTGAGGCCAAGAAAATGAATGATGAATGCACTACCCCCACCTTATAAACTGATTATTCTTACAGATGGCTAATACCAAATTTATAACTGTATGGGACGTCACCAAACGTTTGCACTTGATGCCTTCCTCATGCTCATTACTTCTGACGTAAAGGTTGTGGTAAAATGTTCTTTTGTCTGGCAGAAAATGGAAATGTTCATGTGGTAGGCAAATTCCTTACAGAGATTCTCACACAGCTTCTCTTTTTTGTTTAGGAGAGTCCTATAATGCCCTGTCTTGCAAGATTTCTCATTCTTTTACACCAAAATCTAGTCATAGTTGTTTGAATAACTTGAATATTTCTTGCTGGAAAGTCAGCACTTTGATCATTCCATACTGGGAATTGGCACTCTATTATCAGACTCCCCCTTCCAATAAAAAAAGAAGCAAAGGTTTGGCAACAACCCTGTCTTCAGCATCTCTTCTCTGCTTGCAGACTGATGATTCCACTTTGGCCATTTCCAAGTCCCCAGACATCAGTGAGTTTCTCTATGTCACACACTGATGATTCCACTTTGGCCATTTCCGAGTCCTCAGACATCAGTGAGGTTCCCTATGTCACAGACTGATGATTCCACTTTGCCCATTTCCGAGTCCTCAGACATCAGTGAGGTTCCCTATGTCACAGACTAATGATTTCACTTTGGCCATTTCCGAGTCCTCAGACATCAGTGAGTTTCTCTATGTCACAGACTAATTATTCCACTTTGGCCATTTCCAAGTCCTCAGACATCAGTGAGGTTCCCTATGTCACACACTGATGATTCCACTTTGGCCATTTCCAAGTCCTCAGACATCAGTGAGTTTCCCTATGTCACAGACTGATGATTCCACTTTGGCCATTTCCGAGTCCTCAGCTATCAGTGAGGTTCCCTATGTCACACACTGATGATTCCACTTTGGCCATTTCCAAGTCCTCAGACATCAGTGAGTTTCTCTATGTCACAGACTGATGATTCCACTTTGGCCATTTCCGAGTCCTCAGCCATCAGTGAGGTTCTCCATGTCGCAGACCGATTATTCCACTTTGGCCATTTCCAAGTCCTCAGACATCCACACACTGATGATTCCACGTTGGCCATTTCTGTGTCCTCAGACATCAGTGAGGTTCCCTATGTCACAGACTAATTATTCCACTTTGGCCATTTCCGAGTCCCCAGACATCAGTGAGGTTCCCTATGTCACACACTGATGATTCCACGTTAGCCATTTCCGAGTCCTCAGACATCAGTGAGGTTCCCTATGTCACAGACTAATGATTTCACTTTGGCCATTTCCGAGTCCTCAGACATCAGTGAGTGTCTCTATGTCACAGACTAATTATTCCACTTTGACCATTTCCAAGTCCCCAGACATCAGTGAGGTTCCCTATGTCACACACTGATGATTCCACTTTGGCCAT
This sequence comes from Protopterus annectens, assembly GCF_019279795.1. Taxonomy (NCBI): domain Eukaryota; kingdom Metazoa; phylum Chordata; order Ceratodontiformes; family Protopteridae; genus Protopterus; species Protopterus annectens. The sequence continues at coordinate 169,791,794 of NC_056748.1, forward strand.
TTCCAAGTCCTCAGACATCAGTGAGTTTCCCTATGTCATACACTGATGATTCCACTTCGGCCATTTCTGAGTCCTCAGACATCAGTGAGGTTCCCTATGTCACACACTGATGATTCCACTTTGGCCATTTCCAAGTCCTCAGACATCAGTGAGTTTCCCTATGTCACACACTGATGATTCCACTTTGGCCATTTCCGAGTCCTCAGACATCAGTGAGGTTCCCTATGTCACTGACTGATGATTCCATTTTGGCCATTTCCGAGTCCTCAGACATCAGTGAGTTTCTCTATGTCACAGACTAATTATTCCACTTTGGCCATTTCCAAGTCCTCAGACATCAGTGAGGTTCCCTATGTCACACACTGATGATTCCACTTTGGCCATTTCCGAGTCCTCAGACATCAGTGAGGTTCCCTATGTCACACACTGATGATTCCACTTTGGCCATTTCCGAGTCCTCAGACATCAGTGAGGTTCCCTACTTGCTGATTTTTCTCTGCTGGATGTCACTAAGGATAAGAAACAGGGCACATCTTCTTTAATCAGACAGTTTGTCACCAAGAAGGGAAAACTTAATTTTTCAGATATCGGAAAGTTTAGAATCCACAGATTTTAGTTCAGGAGAAGATAGCTGGCTCCCTTATGGGGGTGCAGACATCTTTCCTTTCCTTCTACTCCATCTACTGCTAAGGATTCCACGGAAGAAAGGAACACCTTTGCTAAGGGGCCATTCTTACTCTCCCATTCTCTGCAATCTTGTCCTTTACTAGCACATGCAACCCACCCCCCCAATCTGGGAATGACTCTCCTTCAGAATCTTAAGTGCTTCTTAATTATGATTCACAAGTTTAGTTTCTCTCCTGTTCAGTTTGAATCACAGTCTGAGGTGAACACTTCTGACTCCCCGGAGGAAGAGACTATACTTTTTGCAGTGGTAAGGAAAAGAAATCCTTCGGACACAGTCCATAGTTTATAGGTAAGTACTAGGCTAGTTGGCCTTGTGGGCCATTTTAAGCCTATCCAATTTCCTTTTGAATGTGAGAATCTAACTCTGGTCCTTGTGTCTTTGAGGTAAACATCTTGACCATTATAACAACCCCAACACCCAGTTTTATATGATTTCCCCTAAACCCCAGGCCATTCCCTGGTTATAGCAGTACTACAGGATGCATTTAACTCTGTGCACCTGGCCAGGCCCTGGTTATAGCAGTACTACAGGATGCATTTAACTCTGCACTCCTGGCCATTCCCCTGTTATAAAACTACATGATGCATTTAACTCTGTATTCCTGGCCATTCCCCTTTATAGGACTACTACAGGATGCATTTAACTCTGCACCCTTGGCCATTCCCTGGTTATAGGAGTACTACAGGATGCATTTAACTCTGCAACCCTGGCCATTCCCTGGTTATAGCAGTACTACAGGATGCATTTAACTCTGCACCCCTGGCTATTCCCTGGTTATAGCAGTACTACAGGATGCATTTAACTCTGCACCCCTGGCTATTCCCTGGTTATAGCAGTACTACAGGATGCATTTAACTCTGCACCCCTGGCTATTCCCTGGTTATAGCAGTACTACAGGATGCATTTAACTCTGCACCCCTGGCTATTCCCTGGTTATAGCAGTACTACAGGATGCATTTAACTCTGCACTCCTAGACATTCCCCTGTCATAGCAGTACTACAGGATGCATTTAACTGTGCACCCCTGGCCATTCCCCTGGGTACAGGAGTACTACATACATTTAACTCTGCACCCCTGGCCACTCCCCTGTTATACAGTACTACAGAATGCATTTAACTCTGTACCCCTATCCATGCCCTCATTATAGCAGTACTACAGGATGCATTTAACTCTGTACCCTGGCCATCCCTCTGTTATAGCAGTACTGCAGAAGGCATTTAACTCTGTACCCCTAGCCATGCCCTGGTTATAGCAGTACTACAGGATGCATTTAACTCTGTACCCCTGGCCATGCTCTGGTTAGGGTTTATATTACCATATTGAATGCCGAACGCTCATATGAGCGAATATTCACAAGAACGAACTTGTGTTTTTGGGGTCGCGGTACAGTGAGGATTGGAATATTTGCCCTTTCCTCACTGTAGTGCGACCTCAGAGTTGAAATATATATTTAGCGGGGGGTGTGGGGGGCACAGCCCCCAACAATAGCAAGTTTGTTCTCATGAATATTCGCTCATATGAGCGTTCGGCACTATTACCATTCGATATGGTAATATAGATCCCCCTGGTTACAGCAGTACTACAGGATGCATTTAACTCTGCACCCCTGACCACTCCCCTGTTACAGCAGTACTGCAGAATGCATTTAACTCTGCACTCCTTGCCAGGCTGTGGTTAAACCAGTACAACAGGATGCATTTAACTCTGTGCTGCTGGCCATCCCCCTGTTAGCCATGCCCTGGTTAGGGTGTATAGTACCATACTGAATGCCGAACGCTCATATGAGCGAATATTCACAAGAACGAACTTGCGTTTTTGGGGTCACAGTACAGTGAGGATTGGAATATTTGCCCTTTCCTCACTGTAGTGTGACCTTGGAGTTGAAATATATATTCAGCGAGGGGTGTGGGGGGCACAGCCCCCCACAACAGCAAGTTTGTTCACAGGAATATTCGCTCATATGAGTGTTCGGCATTATTACCATTCAATATGGTAGTATGGACCCCCCAGGGTTACAGCAGTACTACAGGATGCATTTGACTCTACACCCCTGACCATTCCCCTGTTACAGCAGTAATACAGAATGCATTTAACTCTGTGCTCCTGGCCAGGCCCTGGTTAACCCAGTACTACAGGATGCATTTAACTCTGTGCACCTGGCCATTCCCTGGTTATAGCAGTACTACAGGATGCATTTAACTCTGCACTCCTGGCCATTCTCCTGTTATAGCAGTACTAGAGGATGCATTTAACTCTGTACCCCTGGCCATTCCCTGGTTATAGGAGTACTACAGGATGCATTTAACTCTGCACCCCTGGCCATTCCCTGGTTATAGGAGTACTACAGGATGCATTTAACTCTGCCTGTTTCTCACCAGATGTCCAACCACCTGCTTCTAAATAGGCTGTACAACATGCCTGGATAGCATAATATTTCTGTAAAACTCCTTTGATAGATCTTGAAAACATTTATTTTCTTCCAACCCAGTTCCTTTTGACAAAATGGAAAAGCTTTTGAGAGATATGGCATGGAGGCATATTCTTCTACCATGGTCTTTACAGCTATAATCCTGTCAAGCTCATATGGCCAAATTCCTCCTTGCTAACTTTTCTGATATGAATCAGACAACAGAAAACACCGAATTCACCCCTTCTGAAGGTAAATCTTCACTGATCAGTATGCTTGCTTCAGTGTTCCAGGACACTTAACATACTCTTAAGTGCTCCTTTGATACAACTGATGCATCCAGAGACACAGCTACAGAAACTGTGATGCAAAGATGTGCCTCACTCAGACTGCAGAGTCTCCCTGAGGATGTGAAAGCCCAAAGGTTAAATACTCCTTTAGCCAAAAAAGTTCTATTTGGCACTTTCTCTGTGGAGGCTTTAAAATGCTATGATGAGAGGAAGGCTTATTCAGGGATTTAAGTAGATTTTGAATGCCCTGTTCCAAAACAGAAACTGCTCCTACAGTCCTGACATTTCTTCAGAAAGTACTTTAAATAAATCTAGCCAACAGAAATCAGAGAAACAACAGTATAAGAAAAAAAAAGTGTCAATGGGATACCAAGAAAAAAAAAAAAAAAGAAATGAATCTTACGGAAAAAACTTCAAGATTATAGGCTAGATTCATACCACAAAGTGTAAACTGTGTACACTTTCTGAATTCAAGAACAGCTCCAACACAATGCTTGTGCTCTCTCTTCACTTAGAAAGGTTACGCTTTCTTGTAACCTTTATGACTCCAATCTTATACGAGTTTTTCTCCTCCACTTTTCGCACCTTGGGCAACCTTGCACTTTAGAGAAAAATATGCCTCCTCTGTGGAAACAGACTGTCTCAAATTTTTGGGTTCTGAAAACCCAGCAGGATTACAAATGGCAGTGGATAGCATACCCTCCAAAATCAGGACTGCCTCATCATCCAAAAAAAATGTAAACTTGTTTCTTTCCATTTTCTCAAAATGTTCGGCCGAGGTGTAATAGAACATGCTTCCCATTCCCAGCAAGTAAAAGGATTTTTATTCCAGAATATTTCTTATACCCAAGAAATAGGACACTTGAAGACCTGTGCTGGATCTTTCCTTTTTAATTCTAATTCTGAAAGTGCCAACATTCAAGATGTTTAGCCTTACAAACGTTGGTTCCCTTAATTCCTCCACACTCATTTTTCTTATCAACCTAGAACTCAGAGATGTTTATCTTCATATTCCAGTTCACAAAGACTTTAAACCTTATTTATGATATTCTGTTTCTGTGTTGTATTTTCAATTTACTTCTTTATCTGTTGGTCTTTCGATAGCTCCAAGGGTATTCAAAAAACATCTAATTCTAGTAATTTCTTTTCTTTCAGACTGCAAGGGATCCATAGCTATCCATATTTGGATAACTGCCTCACTTTAGGACAATCCTTTCAGGATTCCTAATTGTCTATTCTCTTTGTAATAAATCTTGTTTCAAAGCCTAGGTTGCAAACCAAATCTGGAAAAGTTTTCTATAATACCTTCTCATGGGTTGACATTTCAGAGATGTCTACTGGACACATCCCTCATAATGACATTTCTTCCACCAGAAAAGGTATACCTTTACCAATCTTATTTTCCTGTATCTACAACACATGTTTATGACCACTGCAAGGGATTACTTCAGGATCCTGAGCTATACAGCATCAGCTAATCAGCTATCCTCAAGGTCCCCCCAGCCGGCCTAGAAATGAGGAAAATTCAGTGGTGCATCATATCATTTTGTATCCAGCAGTGACATCCTCTCTCCTCTCCTAATCCTGTGCTGAATTTTCTCAAAAAGAAACTTTTATGGTGGGCAAACCAGATCCAGATTAATCCAAGTCTTTCCCTTTCTCCCTCACTCCTACCCAATTTGTGATGACAGACACTTCTGATCTTGCTTGGGAGCAGAGTCCAACAGGATCAAAGTTCAAGAAACCTGGGATCCATAATTCAAAAACAAACAAAAAAAAAACATATAAAATTCAGGGAGGTGATGCCCTTGAAAAATGCATTACAAGCCTTCTATCAGCTGTGGAATCTGGGACCACTCCTGGTGGTTACAGACCACCACTGTGATGTGGTACATAAACAAACAGGGAGGAACCAGGTTTTACTCCTGTGCAGACGATTACTGACCACCACTGTCATGTGGTACATAAACAAACAGGGAGGAACCAGGTTTTACTCTTGTGCAGACTAGTCAGAATTACCTGGGAAGGAGGAACCAGGTTTTACTCCTGTGCAAACTTGTTAGGATTGCTTGGGAAACTGCAACTCAACACAGCCTCTTCCTTCAGGCAGACTGTACTCCATCAGAGCTGAAGACCATGGCGGACGCTCTGAGCAGTTCCTTGACAGTCCCTTATGAATGGATGTTACACCCAGGGGTCTTCCAATGGATTGTCCCTGTGGGGAACTTCCCAGGTAGATATACTTTGCCTCCACTTAATACAGACAGTTAAAGGTGTTCTCTGCCAGAATACCCTGTAAAAAGGCCAGGATGCTTTATCCCCCCCTACCATGGACAGGATAGCCCCTCCACACCCTTCCCTTTTCTCTTTATTAAGTAAATGTGGAGCTTTTCTCCCCGGGCCTCCGCTGAAAAAGGACCTGTGTCCAATTGGACTTTCCTGGTAAACAAATGTAAAATAAATAAATAGAAATAAAATAACCAAAATTCTTCTAAAGAAACAGAAGGACTTTTCAAAGGTACGTTTGGTGACTTTCGTGAAACTGGCCAATAGAAATGACCACAAACTCTCCCGCAGAGTGGACTTGCTCACATAGGAGAGGGGATCACTTATCACCCTGCAGAATCTACAAATGACTGTCTTGATGACAGGCGTTTGATCCCATTCAGGTAACTTTGTTTTCGGAGGATATGCAGTAGGTGTTAAAGAAGGTTTAAAAATGTTTCTAAACATCATGATTTTGCAAAAATAAAGAGGTTTTCTAGCTGGTGCAAAAAGAGAGACCAGCACTCATCCAAAGTGAGGGCCCTCTGGTTCGCCAGCACCTGTGCTAATTGATCAGATCAAGCCTATCTACACTTCTGTCAAGGTGCATCTAGTGGCCGTTTTAGGTTGTCTGCCCATCAAATTCCAATGTTCTTCTGTGTTCCAAGTAAAGAAACTTCTGACAGTGGTGTTACATATCCAGCCACCTAGAAAGCAGGTGGCTCCATCATGGGATCTTAATGCTATTGTGCAAAACCTAACTCTTCCACCTTTGAACCAGCTTTTCAGGCTGACTTGAAATTCATAACACAGAAGAATGTTTTGCTCAGGGCTCTGACTTCAGCTAAAAGAATGTGTGAGTTGTAAGCTGTTATGTCTGTCCAAACCTTCCTCATCTTGCGCTACTACAGCATAACCCTAACAACAAACCCTTAATTGATGCCCAAAGTAGTTTCCAAATTGACATTAAATCAATTTATCCATCCCCCACGTTGCTTTCTGAACCCAAAAGCACCAGAGAAAAGGTTTGGACAGGAGAAAAGATGCCTCACACACACCATGAGTTTCACTCAACTGTGCTCACTCTTGGGGGTACGAATTAACAAAGCTATTTATAAAATGTATAAATGCAATGGTTCAGACACTGTTCCACTGTTTAAAAATAAATATCCCAAAAATCTGGGAAGGTTTCATCAGGGAACTCTTGTCTAGATACCCATGAAATGGCTTCCATAAGGATAAGCCATTTAACTTTGATCAAGGGGGTAAGACAAATCATACAGAAATAATCTGCTTTGGGCTTGTGACAATGCCAACATTTATTAGTAACAGTCCAACCCTTAGTTAACAACCTCTTAGTTGTGTGTGTTCTGCCACTGGTGGAAAGGCCTAAAAATGTGCAAAGATGGGAGAATTAAAGTCAACAGCCTTGGATAATTGTGTCTTGGATTTACTTAATATATCCTGAAATCGTAGATACTGCCATCAGAACAATCCATCATCTTTTAAAGGCTCCTTCGATATATTAAAAAAAATTGATTTCCTTGTTTAAAGGGTCCCAAATATGTGCAAGGAAAAAGATTCTCCCTTTGATCTATCCTGTCCAGTGTATGAGCTTCCCCTCAATTTGGATGTCTCTAGAGTTCCAAATTATTTCCCTGCATTAGCCTATATCTGAATGATTATTCCCATGTAGTGTTTTTATTTCACCCAGGCTTCCCATCCTCCAAGGTGCCATACTTTGTATGAGGTCGGAAAACAGTCCCTCTTAATGTTGACCTGATAAGGTCCAACTCAATGCATAGACACATGGGTCTAGGACTTTAAATGGAATGGATATAAGCACATTTGGCAACTACTTCACTGCAATGATGTAAGGTGTGAATGCCTGTCCCCCCAGGTTACAGTGGAGAAACAGCTTTTGTCTATTCACTATTAGATGGGAACTGTCACACAGGAAGGTAGAAATTTATCTGTGAAATTTGTCTATATAGGCAAAATTTTAAGAGGGTGGGAGATGTCTCATTAGAAAAAGAGGTTTGGGAAGAATGTACATTTTAATCCTTTATGCCAACACCACCTTTGAACTTTGAACCATATTCTTATGAGAGCTCAGCTACTCGTTCTGTGCTGCAGAAGATATAAAACCTTGTTGCATGGGAGAGAGATAAGGTTGTAAATATACTGAGTAATCTGTTAGAAAGGACTTTAGCATAAGAAGAACTGATAAGTCTCAAGGCCTGCAAAAAATACAAGCACTGTTGGTGATTCACTGCTGAGTAAGGAAAGTAAATGTAATCTACTTTTTGTCTGTGAGTTGCTTAAACTAATAGAGCTGTTTTCTGTTTTATGTGCTCCATTTTGTTTTCTGTTTTAAGAAATCTGTTTGGCCTGGTGTTTTTGTTTTCTGTGGCAGATAGGGACATAAATCCCACAGGCTGTGCATTTCATGTTTTTTTTTTCCACTGGTCAATTTGTTTCTTGAGTGATACTTAAATTCACAGAGAATATATGTGGCTTTGTCCTTTCTGATAAGACTCAAGGCCTTTAAAAACTTCAAGTACTGTTGGTGACTCCCCTCTGGTTATTTTTTGCACCCACTCTCCCATTCCTTGATCTGCTTTTTAAAGTTGGTGATTTTAAGCTGCCCACCGTTACTGTAAATTGACCCTTACAAGCTCTTCCTTTTCTGCACTGCTGTTTATATCTTGACTTATTTATTTCCTTTCCTTGTGCTTATTTTGGTAAGAAAAAAAAGTGCATTTTGCCTGTCATTGCCTGTTCTACTAATTTATTAGCTCTGACTTTATTACCTAGCAGGCTGTTGGACAGGAAGCTCTTTTTGTGGTTTTTACATTAAGAGGACAGATGATTTTGCATCTAGTGGCAGTGGGCGGTAGCCTGGTCTATAGAGGCTGGGGAAACACATTAGAGATTCCTGCATGTAGTTGTTTTACTGACTGGAGGGCTTATTAATCAGCTTACCTTGCTTTTAGTGCCTTTATAAATTCTGCGCAGTTGAGTGGCTCTTGGTTCCTATCTACAAAGTGCAGTACTTTTATTGAATAATCGCACTTTTATTGAATAATCGCACTTTTATAAGCTGTTTACAGTGCACTGCTGTTATCCTGAATTACTTATTGCTTTTCCTTAAGTTTAAGTTTGTTGTAGCATTTCATTTCAGACTCTCTTTTATTGTGCTTTTACATTAGGAGGACTGGGATTATTCATTTAGTGGCAGTAGGTGTTTACCTGGTCTATCTGAGTTGAAAAGCATACAAAAGGCTCTAAGTGTAGCCATTTTATTGACCAGAGGGCTCTGTCATCAGTCTCCATGCTAGTACAAATGTGTCGCATTTGCAAAGAGCTGCTTGCTGTGCCACTACCCTGTACAGGCACAAACACCTTTGAACATTGCTTATTTCATTATACTGTGAATGTTTACGGTGGTATTTTATTTTTACACTTCCTTAAAGTTTAAAGTTGCATTTTCAGACTGTTCTGTTCTGCACTGAAATACATTGTATCATGTGTTTCTTAGTACTAAGCATCTGTTTGAGGTTTCTTAACAACTGGGCTCCAAGTCAGTCATTTTACATTAAGAGGGTCAAAGTTTGCATTCTTGTGGCAGGATAGTGCTGTTTTCACTATCAGAGCTGGGAATTTCTGGTGGAAAGCTCATTGTGTGCTTACCTGACTGGCTTAGGTCATACTGTAAAACTTGTTTTTTTCTGATCATATATAAGCCTAAGTTTGGGAGAAGCTGCTCTTCGTGCAGCGGAGGTTACTGCTGCCTTGTATACACACAATCACCAGAAGCTGAAATTTCCCTCTAAAACTTGGAACTTTGCCTTAGTTCCACATTACTCATGGGTTAACTAGTTTGCTCAGTGAGCAGCATTTACACATTTAGTTAGGACAATTTTGGTCTACCTTACCTTACTATAGCACCTAAGACTGCATCTGGTCTGTACATTGGGCACTGTCATTGGATAGGGTAGCTGCAGATCACAAGCACCACTCCGGTTACAAACATCCTCCACCCCTATCCATAGCAAGTACACAATAGAACCTGCAACTATGGACAGCACCTTCCTGTTATCTCTGCATCCAGCTTGGTTGACATGGGTATTCTGAGGCAATTTAACAATTGTTTTATGTACACTGACAAACACTTAATTCTCAAACAGACAAATACAGTATTTGAGAGATATAGTTACACACTGACACTGGAGGCTAAACTCTCACATACAGATGCAAAAAGCAACAAACAGGTTGTCAGCAACTCAGACACATCACTCACCACACCTAAAAAGGACCACACACATAGACCCACATATGTGGAGGTGCTCACAAGCAACTTACCCAAACCTCAAAGGCCTGTCAGGTGCAGTCCTCAAACTCTGCATGCACACAAACAAGACAATTCCCATCACAACACATAAAAACACATCTCATTGTATCTCAACTACAAAGCCTATAAGGTGAAACACTCCAAAGACCAATATTCTGGTCACAGGAGACTCCATTGTGTGACACAATGATGTCCCTCTTACCAGACTGGATAAGGGGAAGGTTACACTCAGTTGTCTGTCAAGGGCTAGGATTCACCACATCATGCAAGCACTCAGGTCACTTACCCCTAAGTACCAGCATGACTCAGTCATAGTCCATGGAGGTGTGAATGATCTCAGGCATACCTCCTTGGACTATATGAAGCGAGAGATGACTGAGCTGTCAGACAGGCAGGTACGAGCCTAACACTGAGCAGCATCCTACCTTCCTATGAAGGGAGAGATGATTGAGCTGTCAGACAGGCAGGTTTGAGCCTAGCACTGAGCAGCATTCTACCATCTCCAACGATGATGTCATAATACCAGCAGGTACAAGCCTGGCACTGAGCATCCTACCATCTCCAAGAATGATGCCACAGTACCAACAGGTATGAACCTGGCACTGAGCAGCATTCTACCATCTCCAAGGATGATGCCACAATACCAGCAGGTACGAGCCTGGCACTGAGCAACATCCTACCATCTCCATGGATGATGCTACAATACCAGCAGGTACGAGCCTAGCACTGAGCAACATCCTACCATCTCCATGGATGATGCCACAGTACCAGCAGGTACAAGCCTGGCACTGAGCAGCATCCTACCATCTCCAAGGATGATGCCACAATACCACCAGGTATGAGCCTGGCACTGAGCAGCATTCTACCATCTCCAAGGATGATGCCACAATACCAGCAGGTACGAGTCTAGCACTGAGCAGCATCCTACCATCTCAAAGGATGATGCCACAAAACAGACAGAAAATGATTGTTTTAACAAGTGGCTTAACTACTGGTGTCATTCCAAAGGGGCCCACTATTTGTCATCTTGGGAGTACATGACTGACAGGCCACACTGCTCTGCCAGTGATGGTCTTCACCTGTCACCATTAGACTTGCAGATACTGGCCAAAACATTATCCACCCCTGTAGTGCCTCTTTTAGGCATTGCCAAACAGAAAAACTTTCCAACATAACAAAAGCTACTCAGGACAAGCTAAAGGTGTTACTTCTCAATGATAGGAGTCTCAGAAAGAAACTGGACTTCCTGGAAGCACATCTCGCCCTGGAGAATGCTGACATCTGTGCAGTTACTGAGACATGGTTCAAAGCCAAGGAAAGCACTCTGGCAGTGTACAGCCATCACACCTTTCATACATTCTGACAACCCACTGAATACGGAACAGCAGAATGTATCTCTCTACATAAAGAATAAGCACCCCTCAAGGCTGGTCAAACAATATGATGTGCTTGAGCTACTCCATGTCCAACTGACCATGGGGTAAATCCATTACCATATTCTTGTTAGCTCCAGGTCCCAAACCATGAATCAGGAAACCCATACATCATACTCGAAGGTACTAAAATCACTTACCATCCAGCCCAATTCCATACTTGTGGGTAATTTTAACTACTCCTCCATTAACTGGGAGGCATACATGACCACTAACATGCAGGCTCAAAGATTTCTTGACGTTGTAATTCAAATGCTCTGGAGCAGCTAGTCTGCACTCCCACTAGGGGAACAAATATCCTAGATCTGGTACTCGCAAATATGGGAGACGGCTGTGCCCCCCTAGTTTGATATCCTCACTTTTAAGATCAGATCACAAAGCAGTCTCCCTTGAAATAAAGGTAAAACTAGTTCCCACAACCCCCAAAACTTTAAGAACTTATCTAATGTAAATTACACCCTATTAAGGGATAGCATAGCTAGAGTCCAAGCTCCCCCAGTCCAGGAAACACATCAGAAACATATGCAAAGTTGTACAGAAAAGTCCTGTATGACCATATAAACAACTGCATAGAAAAGACAGTATGAGACCAAAATAAACCCAGGTCAAACTGCGAAAACAAGCCACCCAGGTGGACCCCTGGTATTAATAGGTTGTACAACAAAAGAAAAACAATTCTATTGAGAAGTAAGAGGGACTGTGCACAACAGATGAAAAAGCCCCTCATTAATCTAAATAAGTGAATCAGGTCAAGTCCTTCAAATAAGATTTTATGGTAAAAATAGCTTCCAAAGTTAAGGATAACCATAAAGCATTTTTTGGTTATGTTCGCAGTCTTAAGGGCAACACTCAAAATGTGTGCAATTAGTTGTAGACGGCATCACCTATACTTAGCCAGAAAATATAGCAAATCTGCTGGCTGACAATTTCAGTTCAGATTTCACCTCCCCATCACTCTCAGTTTTAAAGCTAAAAACATGACTTCAATGGGACCCAACGATATACCAGTTTGTCTCTTAAACAAATTAAATCAGGACTTATTGGGGCCATTAGGACCTCTATTTCGCCACAGCTTCTGGACTGGCTTTGTACCGACAGAGTGGAAGACAGCAAAAATCATTCATCTGCATAAAAGGGGACCATCTACTGACCTGGGAAATTACAGACCCATACGTTTGACTAGTCTGATATGCGAGGCCATGGAAAGAATAATCATGGACCTGATAAACAATGACATAGGGACCCTCCAAACACTGGGCCCAACCCAATTTGATTTTGTCAAGGTCATGTCATTCCTACTGAATCTGGTATACTTCTTTGAGAAAGTCACCAAGGCTATGAATGAAGGTAAAACAGTACATACCACCTACCTTGACATAACCAAGGCATATGACATAGTTTCGTGGGTAAGTATTATTAATGAACTCACAAAACTGGGTATAAATCCCTATATCACCAGATGGACAGCCAATTGACTGGGCATGTGGTTAAAAAGGGTGACTCCAGATCCAGCAAGAGGCCAGTTACTAGTGGTGTGCCATACAGCTCAGTGCTGGGACCACTCCAGTTCAAAATATGCTTGTCTGATGTCAAGGCTGATGTGGAAGGTCTCTGAATGCGAAAGTTTGCCGATGACTGCAAGCTGGGGGCAATTACTGAATTCCCCAGTGATGTAAATATCCTTCTGGAAGGTCCGGATCAAGACAGATGATTGATGCCAGAACCATGGCCTAAAACGAAATGTGGAAAAAATACATCATCATACCCTTTAGGAAGTCAAATACGCCTACAGATTACAACATCAATAGCACACCTCTAACAGTAGATAGATCTAGGTACACATATAGATAGACAGTAGCCTCAACTGTGACTGCCCTACATCCACAGTGATGAGGAAGTCCTTCTATGTGGCACAACTTACAAGTAAAGGTATGGCATCTAGATCTAAGGAAATTATCGTCCCTCATTAGACCAATGATCAAGTACAATGCACCCTTTGGCATGTACTTGACTAGGCACTTACAGCAGCTGGAATGACCTCAGAGGTTCCTCTCAAAGAAAATACTGGGTATAAACAACATGCCCTGTGCGGATAGACTATTAAGAGGTGATATGCCTGACCTACAAGGCACTCACAAACCCAGCCCTAATGGAACTGCTACACATCCACAAGTCAAACAACATGAGGGTCACCCATCTGAGGGATCTAAACTTACGCAGCAACTCAAACAAAACATGCTGGAGATACAGATCTGTGTCTCAGAGATAGCCCCTTCTTTGGATCAGGCTTTCTATTCACATTAAGCAGAGCCCCTCCCTGGCCCACTTCAAACGTTACTTGGATCAATGGAAGGGGAACTGCAAATTCACACCTGGGCTAGTGCCTATGTCCCTTACTGACAGGGGCAATCTATAAGATACTCAAGGTACAGGCACAAATCTCTGCCATCCTCTTGCCCATAAGGGTCATATATCAGGTAAAATCTGGTTATATTGGTTAAGCTTATAATGTCTCTTATGCCGTTCACCTAGTAATCTCCTATGAATCTATGAACCATACATTTTCATTCTAATTGCTAGAGTGAGACAGACCAATAGCTACTAGGAAGTGTTTTATTTTTGTGTGGTTTAAGAAACATAACATTTGCTGATAGCTTATCTTGTGGAAACTCCCCTTTACTTTTACCTTCTTAAAAAATAAAAAAGTGGATCATTTAAATGATTTTTAAATTCTTTGAATAAATCATGAGTAAGCCTAGCCATACCCAAGGCCATTTTATAGAACTGAGACTTTCAAATGCATTAAGTATTTTATCATTTGTGATCAGTTGGGTCCATCAGGATTTCTCCATATCAGATAGTTTTCTAAGTTGTACCCCGGATAAGATTTGGGAATGGCTCGCAGCTTGCTTGAGTATCAGGGTCGACATAGGTCTTACATATTCTTGTACTACAACTTCATTATTTTTAATGGATTATGTGTACAAACATTGTCCTGACCTTGTAAGACCATAACCATATCAATATTTCTTTCTACAATAAGTTTTACAAGGTCATCCTCTGTGCCTAGTAAATGGTTTTCTGTTTGTCCCATTTGTCCTGAATCTTCTGGTAAAGTAAGTTACAAATGTGTCCTTTTTATCTTTAAGCTGTATGTCTAAGAAATTGTCTTGACAGTCAGTTTTTTCTACCTGATTTTTTTGCTTTTTTTTCTGAGTAAGCTCTTGCCATCTGTCTTTAGTTTTTTTTTTTTTTAGGTAATTGCTTGGACATTTCTCTCATAGTCAGCTTAAAAACACTGAGCCCATACTAAGATCTCCATTAAATGATGAGATGACAAAAACAAAGGACTTTTGCGCAAGCGTTTTTCTTTATATATTGGGGAGTTTAACAGGAGGGGGTCCAACTTCCAAGTGAAGTTGACACAATGGTCGATCAGACTAAGAGACATTAAAAAATCACATGGCCAGACCATATGGAGGGACAAATATCAGTCCTTAAAGTATAAGAAAGCAACTTTCCTGATGTGAGCTAAAAGTGTATAATGATTTGCAGTCCCCAGTTAATGTGCAGTCTAAGTCACAGATTGCTCATGTGCAGTCTAAGTCACAGATTGCTCATGTGCATGCATATTCCTCCAGCCATCCCCTAAAGCTAACTCTTACATCAGATACATAACGTGCTTAGGATTTAGGATGATTTGAAACTCTTTGGGCCATTTGCCATTGTTTCTGTCCAGTACTAAAATTAAAATCCCCAATAATATAAAAGTCAATTTGTAATTTAAATACTAGGATTGCTATATACAACTGAAGTAGGGATTATCATCTACATTTGGACCATAGACATTCTCTAGCAGGAATGAGTACTTAAGAGTTTTGCTACTGTGATTCCCCAACTAGCATCCAAGACGGTAGTTTTCTCAGTTGTTACCAAAGTCAGTGAGTTGTGCACTACAGAAATAACTCCCTCCCATTTTCCAGCAGAACAAAAGCTGCTGCTACTCCAGACATTCCATTTATGCATTACTGGTGCTTTATCCTCTCTCTTAATTATTGTTTCCTGAAGAAAAAACACTTGGTGACTGGTTCTGCCTAAATAATTTAAGACTGCTTGCTTTCTCTTTGTGGGGTATAAGCATTCATTTTACGCTAAAAAAGAAGAAGCTGATATGATCCAGGTTACAAGAAGAGTGGTAAGCACTTGGTAACCTATCTACCACATAAGGAATGGCTTCTGGCCCAGAAATTGTAGTTATTGGCCATTTGGGCAGTTTTTCCATCTCTCTCAACTTTCTGATTTAAAAGCCTTCCTTTGCACTTGTTTCTCCCCTTTCCTGTAACTATTTTATTTTATTTTATTTATTTAACATTTGTTGACCGGGAATGTCCGACTAGGTTCCACAGATCCTGTTTTCAGTGGAGGCCCGGGGAGCAATGCTCCAGAAGCATGTCTTTAGAATGTGGGAGGAAACCGGAGTACCCGGAGGAAACCCACGCGAACGCAGGGAGAACATGCAAACTCCACACAGAAGGCACCCCAGCCGAGAATCGAACCGGAGAACCTCTTGCTGTGAGGCGACAGCATTAACCGCTGCACCACTGCGCCGCCCATAACAAACTAGTCTAGTCCAGATACAGATTTGCTGTATCCAGGACAGTTTGTAAGCTCCTGAGCCCCCCCAAGCCTTTCTCTGTTGGAGGGAAGCCTTCTAACTTATCAGTAGTTCCTGGCCCATAAATTGTAGTTTATTGGTCATTTGGACAGTTTTTCCATCTCTCTCAACTTTCTGGTTTAAAAGCCCGCGTTTGCTTGTTTCCCACCTTTCCTGTAAGTAGTCTTCTCCAGATACAAACTTACTGTATCCAGGACTGTTTGAAAGCTTCTGAGCAGTGCCAGAGCCTGCTCTTCAAATTTTCCCTTAGATCTACTAGTGCTCTCCTCTCCTGCACTTATACTAGCTTATTAGTTTAGCACTTTACCAGACTTCTTGTAGTAATTATTGTAGCACCCAAGTGCTACCAGCACTAAACATTCTACAAGGAAACAAATCTAGTGCTTATTATCAATGCCCACCCCACCAGGCATGTCTAAAGGTCAGTTCCCTGTGCTTTATCCTATTAACCTGGTGAATTTGGGCACCCTGAGGCAATGTAGCAACTGCCTCATGTACACCGACAACCCTCTCCTCTTACCTTCCAACACTCAGACTTGTGAGAGATGCACTTATATATCCAAATTGAAAGCCACACACTCTCCAGCCAAGACTGGAAAATCTGCCTTCCCATAAAAACACAAACCACACATCCACCTTCATGGAGGCTGTCAATAAAAGTGTACCCAAGCAGCAGAGACCTCCAAGGCAGAAACTCACTCGACCACCACAACACAACACTAATCATGAGACACATACCTCTCCTAAACAGTGCGCCACTCAACCAAAGCCCCTAAGGCAAAACAGCATGCCCAATACACTAGCCATAGTTGACTCAATAGTGAGGCACACTGATGTCACACTCACTAGGTTGAATAAGGAGAAAGCAACAGTCAGCTGCATGTCAGGTGCCAGGATCCGACACATAACACATGCACTCAGGTCGCTCAACAACAGGTACAAATATGACTCTGTCATTGTACAGCTGGGTGTGAATGACCTGAGTTGTACCTCCCTGGAATACATGAAAAGAGATATGGAGGAGCTCTCGGATTATGTAGCCCAGGTGGGTATGACCCTAGCCCTGAGCAGCATCCTACCATCACCCAGAATGATACTACAGTACAAGCAGAAAATTATATATTTCAACAAATGGCTAAGTTTCTGGTGTCATTCTAAGGGGATCCAGTATCTGTCTGCCTGGGATGACATCACTGACAGACCTTGATGCTTTGCCAGAGATGGCCTGCATCTGTCACCCCTGGGCTTCTGGACACTGGCCAAGGCTCTTGCCACCCCTATAGTGCCTTTTTTAGGTGGTGTTTCAAAGACCAAATTACCGCCGTAACAGCTATAAACAAATGCTATCTGAGAGTCATGTTGCTCAATGCTAGAAGTCTAAACC
Source organism: Protopterus annectens (assembly GCF_019279795.1). Taxonomy (NCBI): domain Eukaryota; kingdom Metazoa; phylum Chordata; order Ceratodontiformes; family Protopteridae; genus Protopterus; species Protopterus annectens. Next base: position 169,809,291 of record NC_056748.1, read on the forward strand.
TCAAAATGCACTCGCTCGAGGCACTCCTTAAAATGGAGAACACTGACAATTGTGCTGTAACAGAGACCTGGTTCAAGGCAGCAGAAAGCACCCCTGCACTACAAGGCTATAACTCATTCCACACCTTTCGGCCTCAGAACTTAGACCGAAGCTCCAAAGGCAGTGGTGTTTCCATATTCATAAAGGATGCACACACTTCCAGACTGGTAGCCTAACATAACAAATCAGAGATACTTCAGTTGCAGCTAACACTGGGTAAGACAGTGAATCAGGTCGTAGCCTGGTATAAGTCCCCAACCATGTCCCAAGACTCGCACTCCACATTCCTAAGTACCCTGGAGAATATTAGGGTCCAACCTAACACTCTTACTAGGCAACTTCAACTACCCCTCAATTAACTGGGTAAACTACTCATGTACCAATACACTTGCCCAATGTTTTCTGGAGTTCATTAATTCCAATGCCCTGGATCAGCTCATTCTTACCCCCAATAGAGGTAGCAACATCCTTGACCTGGTCATTACTAACATGGGCAACCATTGCTCTACACCAATAGTCAGCTCCTCCCTGGTTAGATCCGACCACAAACTAATCACCTTGGAAATCCACATCTCTCCCACCCCCCACCCCCCCAGCAAAGGTAACCACCATGAAAAACTTCTTCAAAGCTAACTTTGGGATCCTAAAAACAGAGGTGGCTAACTTCACGGCACCCATGCAAATGGAGAATAGTTGCATGACTGTAGAATCATACACCAATGCACTGTACGAACATGTAAACAAATGCATAGATCTTGCCATACCCAATAGAACTAAGACACTCTCCTCCAAAAAAGGGAAGCCAATCTGGTGGTCCCCTGCCATAAACAAACTCTACAACAGAAGGAGGAAACTGATGTGGAATAAGGTGAAGTCCCAAGACTGGGAAAACTCCCTTATCTGCCTCAACAAAAAGCTGACATCCCTCATCAAATCCTCTAAAACTAGGTATGAAAACAGAATTGCAGCAGATAGTAAAGACAACCACAAGGCCTTCTATATTTATGTAAAGAATTCCCACGGCAATACCCAGATCTTCTCTGAGCTACTGCACAATGGTACCTCCTATACCGAGCCAACAGATATTGCCAGTATACTGGCTGACAGATTCAGTGCCAACTTTACCCCCCCCCCCCAAAGGACCAATCACAATACCAGTAGATTGCCAGGCATCTAGTATTACTGCTGCACAGGTTAAAACAGCACTGTCCAATGCCAAGAATACAGTTTCTATGGGACCTGGCAATATCCCTGGTTGTGTTCTACATGAACCACAGAGTGAATTGGCACCTCACCTGTGTGCCCTGTTCAATCACAGCCTCACCTCAGGCTTTTTTCCCTGCCGAATGGCGCACTGTTACAGTCATCCCTCTCCACAAAGGAGGAGCAACTACAGACCCTGGGAACTATTGCCCCATTAGCCTGACGAGTCTGATATGCAAAGCTATGGAACACATCATCATGGACCTAATAAACAAGGATATAGGAAATCTCCAAACTCTGGATCCCACACAGTTTGGTTTCGTGAAGGGTAGATCATGCCAGCTCAACTTGGTCGACTTCTATGAGTCAGTCACCAGAGCTGTGAATGAAGGCAAAGTAGTTCATACAGCCTACCTTGATCTGGTCAAGGCTTTTGATACCATCCCCCACTCAGGAATCATAGAAAAACTCATTAAGCTTGGCATCAACCCCTATATCACTAGGTGGGTTGCAAACTGGCTCACAGATAGAACCCAGTGTGAAAGTAGCTGAATCCAAGTCAGACTGTCGATTAGTCATGAGTGGAGTCCCACAGGGTTCGGTCCTAGGTCCTCTCTTGTTTGGTATCTACTTCTCTGAAGTCCAGGCCAACACGAAGGGACTCTGGCTGACAACGTTTGCAGACGATTGCAAGTTGGGAGCTATTATTAAGTGATGTTGACATCCTACGGAATGGCCTCATTGTGAGCAACGACTGGTGTCAGAACCATGACCTTAAGCTCAATGCCAAAAAATGTGTCGCCATCCCCTTTGGGAAAATCCCAGTTCCTGTGAATTACCACATTGATGGTAGTCCACTGAACACAGAAGGCATTATAAGAGATCTGGGAACACAGGTTGACAGCAACCTCTCTTTTGATCACCAGATTGACACACTGGTCAGAAAGTCCTTCTATATGGCACATTTCATTACTAAGGGTTTTGCATCTAGGAAGAAAGAGGTCACTGTCTCCCTCTTCTCTTCCCTCATTTGACCAATCATTGAGTACACTGCCCCATTTGGCATGTACCTCACTAGACACCTGCAACAACTGGAGAGGCTGCAAAAGTACTTCACAAAGAGGATCCTAGGCCTTAAACATGTGTCCTATATGGACAGACTCAAAAAATCTCCAACTATTCTCTGTCTCATATCGCCTACTTAGAGGCGATCTCTGCTTGACTTACAAAGCCATGTTTGACCCAGCTCTGTTAGAAATGCTACAACTAAAGAAATCCAAATCCCTCCACACCACATGCTCCAGAGACATCAACCTCATTACCACAATTAACAGAACATGCTGAAGGGACAGGTTCATAACTCAGAGACTGCCCATGCTATGGAACAGACTTCCCATACATGTCAAGCAGAGCACCTCGCTGACCCTCTTCAAGAGAAATCTTGATGAGTGGATGGGAAACAGAAAATTCACCCCGGGGATAACACCAGTGGCTATACTCGACAGAGGCACTGGGAACGAAGGTCGGGTGGCACTATGCCAGGCTAATCCTATGGCTAGGCTTGTAAAGGCCCCAGGGCCATTAGCCTAGTACACTCCTATGAACCTATGAACCTAAGAGTATGCGGAAGTGATTATGAATGCAAACCTTTGGCTGGTTATCCCCTGTTGAGGGTGTAATGTGGGTGAGTGTGGACTGATGTGTACAAATAAGGAGGCATTTATGTAATGATATTTGGTAGTGTGAGCATCAGCACATTTATGAACCAGGTCAATGGCCATTTTAAATATGAAATAACTGCTTTATGAACAAGGCTGCTGGCCATTTTAAATATGAAATAACTGCTTTATGAACCAGACCACTTTTAAATATGAAATAACTGCTTTAAGTAAATACTAGAGGTAACTTGTGGAAAATATTTTCTCTTAAAATCTCAGGACACTGGCCTTTTTTCACTTTTTTCCTCAGGACGCAACTGCCCAAATAGGGACTGTCATGTTTAAAGAGTAACAGTTGGCAGACCTAACATTGTTCTTCTATTTGCACATTTACTGTTGGAGTAAGTTTTACTTTTACTATTGCACTTTCTGTAAAGAAATTCTTAACATTAAAGATAAAGAGCGTTCACTATCCAAAGTGTGAGCTCCTATCAGAACTGCAAACTCATGCACTTCACAGAGAAAAAAATTCTAAAATTCACTATAAATTTAGTGGGGTGGGAGGCAAACACCTTTTTTCAAAACATTCTTATTTTTTATTAGTGAATGAGAGAGAGAGAGTGAACATGAAGGGCACTAACAGAAAGGGAATGCAGTGGAAGGTGTGCCAAGGGGCATATTTTACAACAGGACTTAATGAAATTTTGAATATAAAGGCTAAACTTAGAAGCAGACCTGTTAGCTAAGCATAAACACAAACAAAGCTTTCTTGTATTCATTTTATACATATGTGTGTTTGAGTATATATGTAAAAATAATGACTACCAGAAATATTTAACTGATGGACAAGTGAAAAGTCATATTTTTGTATAGTATTTAAGGTTGTTGATGTGAGATGTCAGTCTGATGAAGTTCAAGTCTAAAAGCAGATGAAAATACTATCTGAAAATAAAACCACTTTCTGTGCGAACACAAAGCTTAATTTTTTAAATTTTAATTATTGTGTTATATCAGGGCATTTGTAAGAGCTGCTCCTGAGTTGTGTGTGTGTGTTGTGTGTGTAAGCATGCATGTATATGTTATTCTGTATTATAGAGCTAAATTGTTGCTTAGATATTGGTTGTCTTACTGTTCTGCAAATATACAGAGATCAGTATATATTTTTTTGATTTTATAATTTGCACTCTGATTCCTCACATCTTTGCTGAAACTGTCTTCCCAACCCCCACCCCTATTTTGGTTTCTATAGCTTGTGTGTTGTTCCCTTAATTTGACTTAATAGCAGCAGCCTGCATTTAAAGTGGAACCTGTGTGTTGAGAGATAGCCTTACAAGACTATCTGCAAATATATAGAGCTGAGTATATTTTTCTGTATTATTCTGTATTATAGAGCTAAATTGTTGCTTAGATATCTGTTGTCTTAGTGTTCTGCAAATATATAGAGATCAGTATATATTTTTTTGGTTTTATAATTTGCACTCTGATTCCTCACATCTCTGTTGAAACTTTTCCCCACCCCCTCTTCATTTTCTTGTTTGTAGTTTAAATTTGGTGGCTTTTGCAGTACCTGCCCCACTGTAGATTTGATCTAGGACACTCCCCCAGTCCCATCTCTTTACCGCATTCTACCTAATAAACCCTTTCTGCACTTGCTTTTAGTCCTTTTTTAATTTAATTACATTTTTTCAAACTGTGTGTGGACTATTGCTACATACTCAAGTGTGCCAGCTTGCACTGCATGTGAATTGTTTTTACTACTGTTTTTGCTACTTTTCTGAAAAAAAAATTGTAAGCCTGTTTCCTACCTTTCCTGTAATTAGTGTTCCAGATACAGATTTGCTGTATCCAGGACTATATGTAAGCTTCTGAGCCCCCCAAGCCTTTCTGTGTTGGAGGGAAGCCTTCTAGCTTATCAGTGGGAGTGGTAAGCACTAGGTAACCTGTCTACCACATAAGGAGTGGTTCTGGCCCAGAATTTGTAGTTATTGGCCGTTTGGGCAGTCTTCCATCTCTCTCAACTTTCTGATTTGAAGGCCTGCATTTGCACTTGTTTCTGCCCTGTAACTCCTGGGCCAATCTCATTTGCTCACTCAAAAAAAAAAAAAAATTATCTGCTTTTACTGTATTTGTGTTTCTTCCTACTTTATTTTGCTTTTGCGTCATCTTAAAAGTACTCAATTGTATTTATTACTGCTTGGTGTAACTCATTCTAAGCCTTTTAGTTTAAGCACTTGGGCTTCAGACCAGTTGTTTTACATTAGGAAGGTTTGTGGCCTGCACTGTAGTGGCAGAACAGGTAGCTTACATCCTTCTAAGTTGGGACCTGCTGATTGAGGGCTCAGTGTCTGTTATTCTAAAAGTGTATTAATTCTGATTTAAGCACTTGGGCTTCAGGCCAGTTATTTTACATTAAAAGGGTTTGTGGTCTGCACTTTTGTGGGAGGAGAGGCTGGACTCTGCCCTTCTGAGCTGGGAATTTCTGGTTAAAGGCTTATAGTGCCTGCATATTTGAACTGCTTCTTACTGAAATTGGTACACCTTGTTTGCTGTAGCATAGACTAGATCCAGACCTGCTGAATCTAGCTTTGTTTGTATAACTTGAGCACTAATCCAGGCATTCTTTAAAGCATTAAATTGTATTTATTACTGCTTGGTAGTAACTTGATTAAAGTGTAGCTATCATTCTAAGTCTTTTGGATTAAGCACTTGGGCTTCAGACCAGTTGTTTTACATTAGGAAGGTTTGTGGCCTGCACTGTGGTGGCAGGACAGGTAGCTTACATCCTTCTAAGTTGGGAACTGCTGATTGAGGGCTCAGTGTCTGTTATTCTAAAAGTGTATTAATTCTGGTTTAAGCACTTGGGCTTCAGGCCAGTTATTTTACATTAAAAGGGTTCGTGGTCTGCACTCTTGTGGGAGGAGAGGCTGGACTCTGCCCTTCTGAGCTGGGAATTTCTGGTTAAAGGCTTATAGTGCCTGCATATTTGAACTGTTTCTTACTGAAATTGGTACACCTTGTTTGATGTAGCATAGACTAGATCCAGGCCTGCTGAATCTAGCTTTGTTTGTATGCTTATTTTTTGTTTGCTTGTTATTTCCCTGAAATTTATTTTTATTTATTTATTTATTTATTTCACATTTGTTAACCGGGAAAGTCCGACTTGGAACAAAGCCAATTTTCAGCGGAGGCCCGGGGAGAAAGGCTCCAGATGCATGTCTTTGTAATGTGGGAGGAAACCAGAGCACCCGGAGGAAACCCACACGAACACAGGGAGGACATGCAGACTCCGCACAGAAGGCACCCCAGCCGAGAATCGAACCGGAGAACCTTTTGCTGTGAGGCGACAACGCTACCGCTGCACCACTGCGCCATCCATATTCTGTGATACTGTGCTAATTCCACCTAAAACGCGGCTTTTCAGCGCTTCTGTGGATCCCTAGTGATATCTGCATTGCTTACTGTACTTATTTCCTTGTTTCACTTGAAAGAAAGTTACTGTTTGTCGTTTTTGCATTTAAGTTACCTGTAAAACACTGCATTTAAGTTACCTGGCACTTGCTCACTAAAGCAATTATATAAGTCAGCACTAAAAAATTAAAAGCACTACACCCTCACAAACTCCCCTTGAGTACCTTGTTCCCCATTGGCCCTTTTTTTCAATTATAAAGGAATTCCCAGTACCATTCTAGCATGTCCAAAGGTCAGTTGTCAATCTCCTCTCCAGTCCAGCTGGTGAATCTGGGAATCTTGAGGCAATGTTACAACTGCCTCATGTACACAGACAACCCTCTCCTCCTCCCAACAAATTCCAACACATGTGAGAGATGCAACCATATAGCCATACTGGAGGCTAAGCTATCTCAACTCAGTACTGGTGAAACCAGTCAGGAGGAGAAGGAAACCACACTCACTACAATTCCAGTCTCACACAGACCTACCACGACAGCAAACCAAACACATAAACACACAAAAACATACTCGGAGGCTCTAAATAAAAATCTGCCTAAGCAGCAGACACCTCCAAAGCAGACACCCAAGCAACCGCTACCCCAAAACAAAACATGTGCAACACATAGCTCACAAAGCCAGTGTGCCGAACAGTCACAGCCCTTAAGGCTAAACAACACACCTGATACACTTGTAACAGGTGACACTATTGTCAGGCACACTGACATCCCGCTCACCAGGCTGAACAAGAAGGTCACGGCGAGCTGCCTGTCGGGCGCTAGGATCTGCCACATAACACAAGCACTCGGGTCACTCCAAGGCAAGTACAAATATGACTCAGTCATTGTCTATGCTGGTGTGAATAACCTGAGACGTACCTCCCTGGACTACATGAAAAGAGACATAGAGGAGCTCTCTGAGCATATAGCCCAGGCTAGTATGACCCTGACCTTGAGTAGCATCTTACCCTCACCAAGAATGATGCCACAATATGAAGACAAGATGATCAATTTCAACAATTGGCTTAAGTATTGGTGTCATTCAAAGGGGATCCAATGCCTGTCAGCCTGGGATGACATGCTCGACAAGCCACGATGCTTCACTAGGGACGGCTTGCACCTGTCACCCCTGGGCTTTCAGATATTGGCAAAGGCTCTTGCTACCCCCATAGTGCCTTTTTTAGGCAAGGCTCAAAAGACAAACCCACCTCCATAGGTATCACAAGGGATAAGAAACTAAGAGTAATGCTACTCAATGCCAAAAGTCTAAACCTCAAAATGCATGCACTTGAAACTCTCCTTAGCATGGAGAACATCTATATCTTTGCAGTAACAGAAACCTGGTTCAAGGCTCCCGAGAGCACCCCAGCACTACCAGGTTATACCTCATACCATGCTTTTCGGCCCCAAAACTTGGACCGAACCACAAAAGGAGGGGGAGTATCAATATTCGTCAAAGATACCCACACTTCCAGGTTGGTGGCACAGCACGAAGCATTGGAGACTACCCATGTGCAACTAACAGTGGGTAATATTGCCTTCCAGTTTATAGCCTGCTACAGACCACCCTCCCAAACCCAGGAACCCCACTCGGCCTTCCTGAGAACACTGGAAAATATGAAGGTCTCTCCAAACACCATTATATTGGGCGACTTCAACTACCCAAACATAGACTGGGAGCATTACTCTAGCTCCAACACCCTAGCCCAAAAGTTCCTAGAATTTATAAACTCAAATGCTATGGAACAACTTGTTACCACTCCCACAAGAGGGGAAAACATACTGGACTTGATCATCACCAACATGGGGACTCTATGCTCCAGACCAGAAGTGTATCCCTCACTGGTAAGATCAGACCATAAACTAATCTCACTGGATATTCACATCCCGACTCCACCCCCTGCCTTGAAAACCACAGTGAAATTTCACACTCCTCAAAACCGAGGTGGAATCCTTTAAAGCCCCTGGGCCTGTGGAAAATACGTCCCAGACCGCAGAATCCTTTATAAACGCATTCTATGAACACCTTCAGGAATGCATGGATCATGCAATCCCAAATAAAACCAAGACCAAATCCTCCAAAGGCAGAAGTCCTGTCTGGTGGACCCCAGCCATAAACAAACTATACAATAGAAGGAGGAAGCTACTACATGATAGAGCAAAACCCAAAAAGGGAAGGCATCTCTGATCAGTATTAGCAAAAAACTACGAGCACTCATAAAATCGTCTAAGGCCAGCTTCGAGAGAAAAATTGCACAGGACACTAAGGATAATCACAAGGCTTTCTTTAGTTATGTTAGGAACCTGGGTGGGAATTCCCAGATATGCTCAGAATTAGTCCAAAATGACAAAAAATACACTGAACCCACAGACATTGCCAACATCCTAGCTGACAGGTTAAGCGCAAACTCCCCCCCCTCCCCACCAAAAGGGCAAATATCTATCCCAGCAGAGTGCTGCCCCCCTGACATCTCAGATGCTCAGGTAAGAGCTGCCCACTCCAAAGCAAAAAACACAGCATCAATGGGACCAGACGGTGTACCAGGCTGCATCCTACATGAACTCCAAGAAGAGCTAAACCCAAACATAAAACTACTGTTCAATCTCAGCCTTACTACAGGATATGTACCCAAAGAGTGGCGTACAGCAACAGTGGTCCACAAAGATGGTGCCTCAATGGATGCTGGAAACTATCGCCCCATAAGCCTGACTAGCTTGGTCTACAAAGCTATGGAAAGGATCATCATGGACCTCATAAATAAAGATATTGGGGACCTACAGACACCGGATCCTACCCAGTTCGGCTTTGTTAAGGGCAGATCCTGCCTCTTAAACCTGGTTGATTTCTTTGAAACAGTCACCAAGGCCATTGACGAGGGGAAGGTGGTCCACACAGCCTACCTGGACCTCACAAAAGCCTTCGATACAATACCCCACTCGGGCATTATAGATAAGCTCACCAGCTTAAATATAAACCCCTATGTCACTAGATGGGTTGCAAACTGGCTCAAGGACAGAACCCACATGGTTAGAATTGCTGGAGCCATGTCAGACTCCAAACCAGTTACAAGTGGCATCCCACAAGGCTCAGTCCTGGGACCTCTCTTGTTCGGTATATATTTCTCGGAGGTACAGGCCAACACGGAAGGACTGTGGCTGACCAAGTTCACAGATGACTGCAAACTGGGTGCCATAATCGACTCTCCAGCCAACACAAGCATCCTCCAAAAGGGACTCATAGAAACAGACAACTGGTGCCAGAGCCTTGGCCTCAAGCTAAACGCCAAAAAGTGTATAGTCATCACCTTTGGCAAAAACAAAGTGCCCACAAATTACCACATATGTGGTAATCCATTAAGTACAGAAGAAATAATTAGGGACCTGGGAACCCAAGTTGATAGCAATCTCTCATTTGACAACCACATGGCCAAAGTGGTTAGAAAAACATTTTATATAGCCCACCTAATCATGAAGGGATTCACATCTAGATCAGGGGAGGTCATCGTGCCTCTTTACTCATCCCTCATCAGGCCCATAATTGAGTACAATGCCCCTTTTGGCATGTACCTTACCAGACACCTGCAGCAACTGGAAAGACCCCAAAAGTACCTCAGCAAGAGGAACAAAGGGCTCAAACAGATGCCATATGCTGCCTGGTTAAAGAAACTCCAGCTCTACTCAGTGGCATACCGCCTGCTCAGAGGCGATCTGTGCCTGATGTATAAAGCTATGTCCAACCCGGAATTAATGGACATGCTGCACCTCAGAAAATCCAAATCCCAACGAGCTACGCGCTCGAGAGACTTGAACCTCAGCACTGAAATAAATAGGACATGCTGGAGGGACAGATTCATAACCCAGAGGCTCCCTTCACTCTGGAATAAAATCCCAGTCCAGGTTAGGCAGAGTCCCTCATTGACTCTCTTCAAGAGGAATCTTGATGAGTGGATGGGAGATCATAGGTTTACCCCGGGTATCACTTCTGTGTCACTGTTAGACAGAAGCACAGTATACTAACCTCGAAAAAGGGCACAGCAAAATTAATTTAAAATGGGTGGCGAAAGCCAAACACACCCTGGCTAGGCTTATAAATGCCCTAGGGCAGATAGCCTAGTATGAACCTATGAACCTATGCATTCACAACTTTCCTCAGAATGGATATCATTTTTTATATCAGAATGGTTTTAATGAACCTCTCTACTCATCCATCAGTCTGTGGATTGTAGAATGTCTTCAAATGTTTGATTTAAAGACGTGTAATTACCAATGCAGTACTATGATATAAAGATAGTGGCCTGGTCAGTAAATATCTCCTTAGGGATACCCTAACAGTACCAGTTCTCTGAAAAAAAAGCCTTAGTGTTAGTTTTGTTTAATGGGACCGCTGCCGGAACATCAAAAGGATAGTCCATTATGACTAGTATGCACTGACACACACTGTGGGATTTTACAAATGGCCCAACAATATCTATAACAATACATTTAAACGTTACTTGTGTGATAGGCACTGGGATCAAGGGACTTTAATATTGCGGATGGAGAACACTTTTCTGATGTTCTGGACAAGAAGCAGAGAAGTTCTCCATCTTTCATTACGGCTGGCCTGACAAGCTAATACCTTTGCCTTAGTTTTGTCCATCCCCAGACATTACCATGTGACTATGGGTTATCTTCATTACTAGTGTCCTACAAGGTTTTGGCATTAGTAACTGATGCAGAATATCTTTCTTTATCTTTTTTTTTTTTTTACATACTGTATATAACAAGTCATATTTTAATTAAAAAAAAACGGGTAAGTAATAATGGGAACATGCAGCTTAATATTTTCACATACAATACAAGCTTAGTTATTTTTCTCTCTTGCTCTTCTTATAAAATCATATCACCCCCGTGTCTGTAGCTTACTTCTAATGCCACTATATCACATTTAATTTTGAGCTGGAAGGTTTAGCTTATTTTCCTAAAGCTACTGCTGCAGTTTCTTTTATGTCTCCCCTGCAGAAGGTACTTGTTAAGAATCACTTTCTGCCTTCCTTTCTTGGCTACACTTTTCTGTGGTGGCACAGTGCCCAAATGCCATTAAATAAGATTTTGCATCATTCTGCATTTTTTTCAGAAGCAACACAATCTTGAAGTTGGCAGCCATGTTGCCTCGCACAATAACCTGTTTTTGCAGCTGCATCAGACTTTGGTCAGCTCCCACTTATAACTTTACTGTTTAACCCAGTTAATCCTCTATGGCTGTAGATTGCAGTTACAATGCCCCCCAAAAAGCTGGATAACTTGTATATATAAATCCATTTATTTATATATTATTATACCATGATCCCCCCAAAACGTGCACGCTGATTGGCCAGCGTGCCCGTTGTAAATCGAGTTATACTAATGGAAAAAGGTCCGGTCGCCCGGACTTTTTTCCATTAGTATAACTCTTTAAACACTGTCGCTATGTTAAATGGGTTTAACATGCGAGAGCTTTAAAATAAGCAACGGAGATCTCCGTTGCTTATTTTAAAGCTGTCTCGCCATGTTAAACCCATTTAACATAGCGAGGCAGTGTTAAAACAACGGAGAAAGCAAGATCTCCGTTGCTTTTAATCTCGCTATGTTAAATGAGTTTAACATAGCGAGACAGTTTTAAAATAAGCAACGGAGATGTCCGTTGCTTATTTTAAAACTGTCTCGCTATGTTAAACTCATTTAACATAGCGAGACATAAAAGCAACGGAGATCTTGCTTTCTCCGTTGCTTTACAACTCTGATGTACTGCGCAGGCGCAGTACATCAGAACTACCGCGATGCCAAGACATCTGCGGAAGGGCAGTAAACAGGCATTATACTATGCCATTATTTAAGAAAAGTAATAGTTTCTTTTCTTAAATAATGTCATGGTATAATAGCAATAACCCACTTCTGGGTGTGGGTAATGCTAAATTTACCCACGGTTGGCTTTGTTTGGTCCCTCGGGCTTCGCCCTCGGGACCAAACCACGCCAACCGTGGGTAAATTTAGCATTACCCACACCCAGGCGTGGGTTATTGCTATATTATACAATTTTAGCAGATAAGTTAATCTTTTTATAATTATTTATTTTACAACTCTTCCCATAAGTTGTTGCTGTTGGCTTATAGATAAATAAGTATGCATCTTTAAGGGTCTTAATTAACTGATTGATTGCTGTGTCGGGTTTTCTTTTTTAAATGGAGTAGTTCATTGATGAGTTAATATTACACTGATGAAGGGTTGTTTAACCTGAAAGTTCTGCATTTTAGAATTATATTTCAGTAAAACTGATGGTCCTATTTTTGGCTTTATTATCCAGCTTTCTTCAGGTATTGTGACTGTTTTTCACTGTTTGACAACATATACTCGTTCGGTTCTGCTTTTTGTACATGTCAGTTAACCATGCCAAAAGCACAAGTTTAGTACAATAGGGAATCTGCAGCCTAAATATGGTTTGCATTTGACATCAGAGATGATATGAGGAGCTATAAATTGTCAAGTCACAAGCCAAGTGCCTGTACATAAAATCAGTGTAAGTTCCAAAAATACACTGAAGGCAGGACATATGTAAAAAAACACTGATTTATTCAGTAATCCAGAAAATAAAATATTAGCCATTTTGACTTTGCAGTTTCAAAAAGACAACAGGTCCTTAGCAAATTTCTCACAGAAATGTTCAGGCCACATAGCCCCTCCAAGATACAGGCTGTCTTGTACTACAATGAAAGTCCAAGGCTGCAGGCCTCTATCAGGTCCAAATTTGAGCTCTGAAAAGCAGGCAATTCTACATGTTACACTTCACAGGTTAGCCCTGACTGTGTTCAGCCAATACACTTCAAGGCCTTCCTTCAGATGCAGGTGTAGCCAGTGCTGTGTCATACAGGGATAAAGTCCTCACTATGACCCAGACATCTAAAGTGCTGGCAGATGAGGATGGGTGCATCCATCCAGGGGAAGGTGGGAGAGGCATGTGTCCAGGAGCTCACAAAGTTGTATAATTTTCCTGGTGGAGACTAGGGAAACCACAGGAGAGTGCTTCTCCAGATGGGCAGGGTGGATTGCTGCTGTCAGCCTTTTGCAGATGTGAGGAGCGGTTCACCACAGATCACCTACTGCATGTCCCATCCAGAAGCACTGTTGGGCATGCAGAGGCGACAGGGTTGAAGAAGAAAAAGGTCCATGGTAGCGATATGACACTGCCCAAGACACCTCAGTCTGCTCCGTGGCTCTAACCTGTATCACAGAGGGTCCCCTACAGAAGACCAACAGCTCACAACACCGACACCCACATCGCTGACACCAAAAGCCCAGCAAACGAAATACTGACAATGGGGAAACGGAAAGTCTCCATAGTGCAGAATGGAAATATTTCCATTCCTGCACCGTAGTGCGATCTCGGAGTTGGTATATTAAAGTTACAGGGGTGGGACATGGTGCAGGGGGGCATAGCCCCCCTGCTAGAAGAAAAAAGGAAATGTTATTTTCCTTTTTTTCTGCAGTAGCGCTGTTGTCTGTATTTCTTGTGTCGGGCTTTTGGTGTCAGCGATGTGGGTGTCGGTGTTGTGAGCTGTCGGCCTTCTGTAGGGGATCCATCACAGAAACTCTTGGTGTGTAAGATGAGGTAGGTAGACCCAACAAATGAGGAAATGCACTGGGGTGATAGTGATATGGAGAAAAAATAGGGAAACAAAAGATGTGGGTCTTCTTTCAGATGAACCTCTACTTGAGAAGCTAAATTTCTGTTTCCTGTTTGCAGGCTAACTCCATATATATATATATATATATATATATATATATATATATATATATATATATACACACACACACACATTTATATATATATATATATATATATATATATAAAACTGTTAGTGGCAATTAATGCCTTGTTAGCAAGTTAATACTAATACTGACTGTAGCTCTGTGAGAATATTCCCACACTCCACTTAAAGGCAAATTACACATTTTTCAAATTCAACATGTTCCTCTTCTCTTTCCCCATCTCTCTGTCTCTAGCTCTAGCTTTCTATTTTTTCTTTTACTTGTTACTCAGGAAAGCCACTGAACACAAGTGTCTCTAACCTAGGAGCAATGTCTGGTTAAATGACTTGCACAGAGTTACGGAGCTTGCAAGTGGAAACTGAGGGCGTCAAATCCAGGACCACAGGATGAAGCTCTTTTAACAGCTTATAGTCTTAACCCTGAATTAAACTGTCAGACTATAGAATTTCTTTTTTAAAATATTTTTTCAAGCACATAGGATATAATATATGCACAAAACACCAAATTGCATAAGAACTAGTGTGTGCTTTCAGTTATAGGACTCCACACATGAAAACAATACTAAATAACAAGATTATATGTAAAGCTTTATAACCCAACTATACTACCGCCACTACTAACCACAGCCAGAAATAGCTAGTTGTCTTTACATACTTTAACATCTTGTCTGACAACTTTGTTACTAATATTATAAACGACAAGAAACTATCTTAATGTGCAACATTTTCTGTATATACTGTATATACTGTTGATAAACAATATCTTTTTATTGTATTAAAGCCAACAACCTGTAATGTTGTTTACTATTGCTGCAACTTTGTATCTCTATTTATCATGTACATGATGTGGAGCTTTTCTCCCCGGGCATCCGCTGAAAAAGGACCTGCGTCCAGTCGGAATTTCCCGGTAAACAAATATAAATAAAATAAATAAAACATGCTCTACTATTACAATAGTAGCAGTTGTAGAATGCTAAGCAAGGGGCTGATAAAAGGTAGAGAACAACCATCCATTGCACAGTGCTGTCTGTACGTTCAAATGATATGGTGGCTATTCGCATATCCATATAAAAACAAAATCAGAGCTGCAAGGACAGCAGCTGGCCTAAGCATGAGTAGCCAGCAGTCTGTACTTCTGTACTTTGTTTGTTCTAAAACCAGGGCAATCGCATAAAAACACTGGGCATTCAGTAGGAGTTAACAGCAATCCAGAACTTCAAAAGGAAATACTGAGTTTTAAAAATAAAAAATAGAAATCAATACAAATCTAGTACATTTGGTCACCAAAAAGAATCAGTATTATTTAGAGATGGAAGTGTTTTCATCCACAAACTGGATGTCATCATATCATCTTATCATTAATGAATAAAACCGAACCTTTGGTTGACTAAATTAAATTGATTTTACTTTTATAGTATATATAAAGCTGCATTTTTACTCATTCAAACTTGTTATTCTGGGATTCACACCAAGTCTTGAAATTAAAAATGATTACAGAATTACTCGGACAGTAATTCTCTATCCATGGTGTGAAGCAAGGTGAATTTAACAATACTTGAAAACACAGGCTCTCCGTGAAGGGAAGCTAACTTGCAGAACTGGTTCTCAACCTTCCTGTGAAAGAAGAGCTAAGGATCTATGGGCCAAATGCCACAATAAGCATCTAACAGAACCTTCCTTTTAATGCATGTATCAGGACATTTTGAACCAGCCAGAGCTGCTGCCAAAGTTTTGAAAGAGTACGCTGGGCTCTGGTCTAAAGCCTGAGCAAGTGAGTATCAACCAAGGCTGCAAATGCATCTGTGTGGGGTTGTCCCAGCCAGATATTCATTCTTGGAACACTTGTGGGAAAGCTGTCACTATGGCTGAAATTTGAACTGCAAGCAGCCGATGATTCATAGGCAATGCCATATCTCACATCTGCAAAGCTAGCCTGCAGAGTAATCAAACCTTGGGCCCGCTTGTCTGCTTGTACATCACAACACTGTCCAGTTGTTTGTTTACCATCACAATGCATGGTGGTAGAGTCTCTAACACCAGCAGAACTGCCAATATTTTTCCAGGCTCATGCACATTTTGTCTTGCAATGTATACAAAGTCTCTTTTTTATCAGAATATTATTATTAATATAACAAACGCACAATGCAGTATACATCAGTATGCATAAGTACATTTCATCATTAGAACACCCAGTAACAGCTTTGGCGGTGGCTGCCCAGTTACAGCCACGTGCAGTCCAACACTGCTGACTAATCAATCAATGCACATCACGTTTGTCACCACAGATCTTATTAAACATAATTTCACAGAACATTTCAACTATAAATGATTGCTACCTAATGCATAGCCATCTTGTATAAATGATCCTGACTATTTACATCCTCATACTCTAATCAGCAATTTACATTATATACAGCTGAATATCAGGTTCTCAGACGCAACCTACACACCCATCATCTTCTTCAGCCAATAAATCTAGCTACATGTTGTCCTTCCCTCTCCACATCCTGCTGAAATCCATCAATCATCTATTTTAATATTTCTAATTGAGAGGATTCGCTTGACTTCCGACTAATGTTGATTACCTTCTAAGCTAACAAACTCACCATCCACACCATTTCTTTACAGGCAAACATAAGATCTTCCTAAACCTGACTCCTAATTCTCCACCACCAAAAATTATGCGTTTTTTCTGACAGCAATATTTTCTCTTCCATAAGTTTGCACATTAAAGCAATTAACCCCAGTATATACTGGCCCAACAGTGGACAACTCCAAAATATATGCCGCCAATCACCCATCCCTAGCTCCTTACATCTCTGACACTTCATATCTGCAGGGGGATAATATTTTTTTTTTATCCTAGACACAGTATAGAAATATTTATGGAGACACTTTCATGCAAATATTTTAAAACTCCTCGATCTTATAGCTTTCCTTTGAATAGATTGTACTTGTTTCCAATATTCTTTTATAATTTCAAGCCATAGAATGGTTTACTAATCATGCTACACTCACATCCCAACTTCTACCCTGGAGTGCAGTAACTATCCATACGTGTTTGCTACCAGGTGCTTTCCTTTTAGTCCTTTATCCCTGAGAACCACTAGCCGTGCTGCTACAGGCACATGGCTAGTGTGTACATTTGTTCTCCACTACTCCTTCTATCAGACCATTACGCCCAGACTTCTACATTTCAAGTAAGCCCCTTCTGGAAGATTACATTTATCCTTAGCTTCCTTCTGACTCAACACTTATAAATCATCTGTTCCCGATATCTAGGTTCTGTCCTCATTCTATTCCACTGCCATGTGACAGTCTGTGATTTCCATTCTACCATTCGTCTTCCTATTGGCAACAGTTCTGCCTTCCAATTGCTTAAATTATCCCTTTGAAGCAATCGATGTAATTGCAGTTTCATTACATTGAGCATCAAATTTCCTAAAACTGAGTCTTTCTGCCCCCCCCAAGACTTCCCACAACTCTTTCTGCTTCATTTCTGGATGATACCCCCTCAACATATCCTTCTACTTTACCTCCACTTCACCCTCCTGGCACACTGTCAATCTTACAACTTAGAGGGTTCGCACTAGCAATTGCAGGTCTGGGATTCCCCAAGCCCCATTTGTGCTTTTGGTATGGTAAGCTTATCCCAGCTTACTCTTGGGTTCTCCCCAGCCAAATAAAATATGGCATCCAACTTGTGATTTTTTTGTATATCTTTTTTTCATTATCTGGAACCCAGAATGTCTGATCCAAACATAAAAAATGAGGTACAACAGGTAACCTCTGAATTACACCTAACTGTAATGTTTTCCATTGTTGCTCTACATTTTGCTTTATTTTCCTTAACACTTCATTGTACCTCTCCTGCTTGGAACTCTCATACGTCTTCCTGATTTTAACCCCTAGTTATATTATTTATTGTTCCAACCATATTTATGAGTAATCCTTTACGCAGTCATTTTCCCCTTTTAAATTAAAACCCACTACCTTTGTCTTTGTTGTATTAATCTTAAGTTTTGAGAGGGCACCAATGTCATCTATCAATTTGAAAACAAAGTCCAGTTCCATGTTGGGGTTTGTTAATGTAGAATTTAACATGTAAAAAGCTATCTTAAGCTCCATTCCCCAAGTTGCAACCCCCTTATCGAGGATCTCCTTGAGATCAGCTAATGTCTTCATAAGTATATAACAAATAGTGGAGGAGACAGGGCAGCCTGTTTTGTTGCCCTAGTTATATTTATAGTCTCTGAAAGCCTAGCAGAAATTCTGCTGTAGCCCCACTGTATATTCCTTCTAACAGAATAACTACAGATTCTGGAAACTCGATGTTTCTCAATAACCCAAAAAGAAATCTCCATTCCACTATATTGAAAGAGTTGTATTAGTCCAGGGAAATTAGCATGACTTTCCTTCCCTTTCACTGCATATCTTGTACTGTTCTCAAGACTCTGTTAATATTAAACACTCTTCTTCCCTTTACAAACCCAGTCTGATCCCCCTCTCCAACTACTCTAAGGATACTCTTTACTAATCTACTTGCCAATATCCCCATAAAAACTTTACAACTGTGATACAAACCTGTAATAGGTCTATAAGAGTCTGCTATTTTTATGTGTTTCCCTTATTTATATACAGCTACAATAGTCCCCTCTCTCCATGTTTCTATGGACCTTTCTTGTGGCCAGGACTTCATTTATTAACTTATCCAAAAACTGCCACAATTTACCTACCTTCCAAAACTCTATTAGGGTACCATCCAAACCTGTTGACTTGTTTGAAGCTTGTTTCCTAACCTGCTCCTTAACCACCTCTAGTGAAAATGGGCTTTCTTTCACATTTCTCTTTTACTGGTCTACTTTGGCAAATCTAATCCTTCTAGAATGTTTTGCATCTGCCTCTGAATTTGCCCGCCCTTATATTTCACAGCATAGAGCTGCTGCTAATATTCTTCTTCATGGTTTCTCGTAATACCTTCTCTGTTAGCACGTATCTGAAATCCTTCACTTTCTACTTCCTGTTGCCTTATTCCATTTGCTAAGGCCCTCAGCAGCTTTGGAGTCATAGCATCCCTGAGTTCATTAACAAACCCTCTCTGGGCCAGTAACCAATAATCCTCATATCAATGCACATCTTGGAACATGCCCTGCAAATCATCAACCTTTTCCTGTTGTAACCTATCTTTCCATAACTGAAACATCCTAAATATTTCTAGTTGGAACCTTCTGTTTTCATTGAATACTTTATGTAGTTTACAAACTGTTGCATTTTCATTCTAAAGTCTCACTTCTTGTCTCACCCCTGCTCTAAAGGGAGGTGAATTTGTGCAGTTCTTCTTTTAGTAGATTTGTGAATCACTTTTTAAACTGCTCATTTTCTAATAAAAACACTGGAAATCTCCAATTTGCAACCCCATTATCTCTGCCCCACTCTCATATAGTGAAAAAAATACACGCACAATCGGAAATCATGAGCAGACTAACTGCCAAGCTCTTTACTAAGCCTACATCTTCTCTAGTAACAAAGATTTTGTCAGTTCTTAACCACTTGTATCTTGGACTAAAATATGTGAAACCTTCCTTGTTTGGATTACCATTCATTTCATACATCCACCAACCCTAGCCTTTTCATAAGACTGCAGTTTCTTTTATGTCATACTAGAATTTCTTTTGCCCCTACTGGATGCTATTTCTTCCTCATTTTTTTTTTCAAATACAGTTGAATAAATTCCATAGTATTTGTATATAACATCTTAATAACTATGCACACTATTTACATCAGCCTGACACTATAACAGAGCTCAATATATACAATTACTTTACAGGTATTCAGTTATCAGAGTGTATCTGTTCAGTTATTGTAAAGCATCAATCAATGATAAGACTTTTTTTCCATGGATTGTTAATAAATGGCTTAGGATGAATCCTTAATTCTTTAATTTTAATTTCCAACAATGATGTGGTCTTCAGTGGGCTGTACAAGTCTTCCAAAGTCAGCATTGTGTTTGCATTCCATCTTCTTGTTATACACTTCCTTGAGATTGCAAGTATTGTCCATACTAGATACATATTTGACTCATTCAAATGAGGACATTCGTGCACATTTAATAATACTAGAGCTTTAGATAAGTTAAACGATTCATTAAATAAAGCTTGTAAAAAGTTTTTAATACCATTCCAAAATGGCTTAATTTTAAAACAGTCAAAAAAATGTGATTCCAATCTGCACTGTGTATTTGCTCACGCCTCCAACATATTTCCTTTGCGGAAGAATTAATTTTAGTAAGTCTATCTGGAGTTAAGAATGCTTTGTGCAAGCATTTCCAATTAAAAACTTTCCAGTATTGTGTAAAGGATGTATGTTTTATTGATAATAAAATATTTGATTTAATTTATTCAGTTAGCTGCAATGAGTGTCCTTTTGTTATATAATTCTAATATGAGGATGTGGGTGTTGTTTTACAATTTATCAATATCTTGTAAAATTTCAAAATACTATTTCCCATGTCATAATCATTATATATGATTTCATATAGGTATTTTGTAAGTTTAGGTATTTCTTTAAATGAAGAATTACTAATTATTCTTCATAAATCTTGTGAATATGTCAGAATGCTTTGCATAGTTGGCCAATCTTGCTGTGGAATTTTGTATACTGTTTCTATTGTTTGCATACCCAGAACTTTTAGTTCTTTGATACATTGAAACCAACAAACAAATCCTTTATGTTCCCAGGAATTAATTATTTCTCTGTATATTTTATGTGGATAACTCTTTGTAACTATGAATGGTATTAAAAGATCAAACCAGACTTTTTAAATCTATATTTGCATTAATAATTTTCATAAATGAGTCAATGTAATTAATCATATGAGTTTTAGTGGGATTAGTTATGTTATATTGCATACTAATACATAAAATGTGGCATGGCAAATTGTTTTTATTAGAATTTTTTTTGTAAATCAAATAAATTTATTGATATTACAGTTAGTAGTTCTTTCCAATTTGCAGAACAATTTGGACATATCCAATCTGAGATTGTTATATATATTGATGTTTTTATATACATTTCTATATCAAGAAAGTTTAATCCTCCCTGTTTCCATGGTCTGATATGATACATTAAAGCTATTCTGTTTCTTTTGGGAAACCATAAAAAAATGATTAGGCATGAGTTTATTTCTTTGAGTATATTCCTTTCTGGTAACAGTTGTATTGCCCAAGCTATATGTAGAATCTTGGGTAGTAAAACCATTTTTTATTAACTGTAGTCTGTCTTCAAATGTTAATGTTATTTTATTCCACTTTTCCACAGAGATTTTAATTGAATTGATGATATTATTGTAGTTTTTTGAGACTAATTCATTATTATCCTAACTTTGTTGTGTCTGGTAAAGGTGCATTGTATTGTCGCTCTTCTTTTAGCTGTAGAACTTTAGACAAAATACTTGTGCATATTTTTAAGGTGACTAGTTACCCATTTAATATCAGTTTTAGCCTGTTAACATTTTTGCATGTTAGCCTTTACATCTGTATGGACCTCTCGAAAGTAATTGAATTTGCTTGATTAATCCTTACCATGAATTTAGCTGGTGTTGATGGTTACTGCTAGTCATTTTGGAGAGATTGGTAAGTGAGGTGTAAGAAAAATGATACAGCAGTGTAGGCTTGCTGAACCAGAGTATTTACAAAAAAGGCTTGACACGAATGGCCACAGAGTTGTAGACAGGTGTGTTGTTAATGTCTTTCATTTCTTTCCATTGCATTATGAGTGTGATGAGTAATGTTAGCAGTCTGGACCACTGCCACTGGAGCCTTTTTTCAGCAACAACCTAGTTACATAGCTCATTGAAAGGTGTGACTTTCTAATGTAATGTCCATTTTCTCAGCAATTTTCATGCCCTTTTGCACTTAATCACGCCTGACTGAATACATCCTGGCTTTGTACTGTTAATGTGTAGCTGTAAGACATTGTGTTCCCTTCCTGCTGCACTTGATTTGGTTTATCTTCTCTTTCCTTAAAGTATGCCAGCTGGTGTTTATTTTTCATGCTGTAGAGCATATAGTGTAGTTCCATGACCATCTATTTTGTACACCAGTGTAATTCTTGCAGTAACTGTTCCATGCAGTTTCATAGAAATAATTCCAGTGCTTTTTCAAACTGCTTAGTCACTTTCAGGTCAAATGAGATAATGGCAGTTGGTATTTTTTTCCTTCCCAGTCCCACAAAAAAGTCAAGATATTCCCTTGTTTCTCCTTCTCATGTGCACTGCTGTTCTTTTGTTTTAAATTGCCTCACAAAGCACCATTGTCTGTATCCCTGGTCTCTTATGTCCACATCTGTTCCAGGTGTGCAGTCTGTTCCACCTCAATGTAATTTATGAAAGCGACATTTTTACTAGCATTTTTAAAGTGTTGCTCGTATACAAAAAAAAAAAAAAACTTTTAAGTGTGGACTTAATGAAGTAGTCCATTAGTCACCAGTTTTCTTTTAGCAGGGCTGTAATTGACTGTCATATTGTGGTTTAATGTGATAATGATTATGGCAGCCCATTTGTAATCTTGTGTTCATGTCTGGTGCGTTAGTGTGTTTACATGCTTGTAACATGGAATGTTATTGAGGAATACTGTGAAGGTAAATTGTATCCACTACATGCCTGAAGTTTACTACATTGTTTCACTGGTTGGAGACCATCATTTAGACAAGTTTTTTTCCACTGTTAATGTGCACCAAAGTGTCACTTTGATTACTTTAAGTGGCTTGTAGTCGTGCCTTAAATGAGTAAATTCATGATTTCTCAAACTCTTACACACTGTTTGTTGTAGTTAGCAGACCTTTTGATTCATTGTCTCCTCCTTTTGTGTGTAGTGGTGACACCAGTGCCTTCCTTAAGTTCTTCTGTAAGCACCCATTAATTGGGAGACTTGCTAAACATGGTTTTCAGGGGTTCTGGCAATGTACGACTTTGTCAATGAAGTATAACTAGCTGTAGGGTTGGGAGGGTGGCCTAATGGTTAAGGTGTTTGCCTTACAAACACAAGGTGCAGGGTTTGAATCTCACAAGGGATAACTGGCTAGGCTTAAAATGGCTCGCAAGGGCAGTTAGCTTAGTACTAATCTATGAACCTATGAACCTATCTATAACTCAATTCCTAGATATTTTAAGGTAGATTCTTGATTCCCTATAATGTGATTCCCCTTCATCTGCAATTCTTTTTTATTTAAAAATAAACATTTTGATTTATTGAAAAGGAGTCCTGAAGTCTTGTAAAAGGTGTCAGTTAAAATATCTAATTCTTCTAATGTCTCTTTTGTATTGGATAATGTTAATAATATGTCATCAGCAAAGAGCATTACTCTAGAATTGTATTGTTCATAAACATCTACTCCTTTGATTTTTGCATTGAATCTGCCAATATTTCAATAGCCAAAGCAAACAGAATCAGTGACATGGGACATCCTTGTTTACTACCCTTTGTAATATGCATAGATTCAGAAGTGAAAGGACCTAGCTTAACATATGCTAAGTTATTTGTATATATATTCTTTAATAGATGAACAAAGAAAGGAGGAAATTCAAATAACACCAGCATTTTGAATAGTCCCAATTTAGGGAATCAAAGGCTTTCTCTATATCTAAGCCAATTATGAGTGTTTATTTTCTTTATTAACATAATCTGTAAGAAAAATTATCCTTTTAATATTGTCATATGTGTGTGTCTATGATATATAAATCCAGTTTGATCAGTATTTATTGTTTTGAATAGTGGTATTTTCATTCTGTTAGTTAATATTGTCATAAATATCTTATAGTCATTATTTAATAATGATATAAGTCTATATCAGGTAAAGAGGTTTGGGGATTTGTCTTCCTTTAGGATTGGTATGATTAAGGCATATTTCCAAGAGGATGGTATTAAAGCTTGTGAATGAATTTCTAATAGAGTTTTATGGAAGAGGGATAGTATCTTTGAAGGAAAAAAATATATATTTCCATAATTATGCCATCTATACCTGGAGCTTTATTATTTTTACCCTCTTTTATTGTATCTGTAATTTCTTTGTAGAATATGGGTGCTTGCAGATCTAGTTTTAAATTTTCTGGTATTTTTATATTAGAACATTTTTCATCTAGATTTAATTGATCAATATGTATATTTTCTTTTTGGAAATGTTCCATATAGTGATTTCTATAGACATCAAGAATGTCACCTATATCAGAGATATTTTGCTCTTTTTCATGGAAGATACTTTTAATGTTATTAGTTTTTGATTGTATTTTGATTCTTGTGGATACATTATGTAGATATTTAGAAGAAGTGGGCAATGTATTAATTTTTAGTTTTTCTAAAGCTAAACTAGTTTTATGTGTTAGAATTTTGTTGTATTTATTGTTTAATACTTCTACTTTCTTTTTCATCTCCAAATGATTTTGATTTTTTTCAGTTTTTACTGAAAAGTTTGGATTGTAGAGCTAATAATTCAGAATCCCATTCTCTGATTTTTTATATCAAATTAGGGTTTTACCATATATGTAAGCATTTAATGAGTCCCATATCATTATTTTATTTATCTCTGCGGTGTAATTAATATCTAAGAAGAACTGTAATTCAGAAAATAACCAGGGTTTGAACTCTTTAATTTTAGTTATATATGCTGGAATTCTGGAGTTAAAGATTAATGGTTTGTACCAAATTTGAAGTTTTAGTATCAATGAATTGTGGTCTGAAAAGGGGCAGGCAGTGATTGAGAAATTAATGATTTTAGAGTGTAAGTCATGGGCAGCAAATATTTTATCTATTCTAGTTTGGGCACCAAATCTATGATCTTGATGGGAAAACAACAAAGCTTTATCTTCTTTAAATTTGAAAGTATCTACAAGATGAAATTATTCTACCCACTTGTTTAAAGCTTTTGATACAGCAAATGTATGCAGTGGTTTTTTATTTGTGGTTTCAGAAATATCAAATATACAGTTAAAATCTCCTCCTAATATTAAGTTGCCTTTATAATTATTGGAAATAAAATCCAAGTGTTTTTTAACAGTTCCTGATCCAATGTCTGAGAACCAGTATAGACTGGCTAGGGTCCATATTCTGTTATTATATTAAACTATTACTAATGCCAATATGCTTTCTTTATCTTCATAATTATAAATGATCTCTGGGTTAATCACATTTGTTTTCCATAAAATTGTTACCCCTTTTGTCTTTGTCTTATAAGTGGATTGTGCCAATATCATATATTCCTTAGGATTCAAACTGTAATTGTCATTTGTTTTGAAATGAATTTCTTGAAGGAAGACAGTTTGTGCTTTGTTCAGTTTTAAATATTTCAGTAGAATTCATCTCTTGCTAGGATTGTTTAAGCCATCGGTATTTAAAGATAATAAAGCTAAATCCATCTTAGGTTATTTAAACTATGTATTTTTTGTTTTATTGTGACTATTAAACATTTTCCTCTGATAACTATAAAGTATATGTTTGAGCTTTTAAAGGAAATTATCAGTTTTATACTTTGAGTGTTTACCAATAAAGTAATGTTTTGGTCAGGCATACTCAAAATGTTTTTGTGAAATAAATTTAAACTAATAAATGTTAACAAAACTAAGATCCGCACTAGCCATGGAATGAAAATCATTCCTAATCTGATGGATAAACCTAAGTCCATCAGATTATCACTCATACCTTGACAATCCAGAACATCTGAGCTCCATAAATTGAATTATCATATGGAGAATATTTGTAATAGGAATAAGCAATATTTATATTATTTTGAACATATATAGTACTACTGTAGCTTAGACAGAATTATAATACAATATAAATGTCTATGTATTGTATAAGCAATTAATATTTACATGAAAGACAGATGACAAGCAATTCAATCATAATAAAGTAGGCTATATCATATATAAAACCTCAGTAAAAGATTATAGCACACAGTTATTTAACATATTCACCCTTATTGATGAAGTCTTTCAAAACTTATTACTTAATATAAATAGATGGTAATAATATTTATACGTAATGTTTATAATACAATGTATTTTACTAGATGTATCAGAAGTTATATTTCATTGTTTGTCAGCATTTAAGTAATCACTTTGTTTGTTGCTAACTTACTTAAAGCATCAAGATTGTTTTATGTAAACATTGATGAAAGTTAGTGCATTTTAATTATCAGTGCATCCCTCTTCCCCCCATTTCCTACACATAAGGATTTTCAAATATGTCATTTCTTATTATAAAATGAGTGAAATTATAGGTTAAAAACAACAAATTCACTTATTATGATTAATGATTACAAGTTCCCTTTCCATATTCATAAATTGCCATTTTATTGCATACACTGAAAGTTTTTAGATTTAAATGGCAACTTTCTATTTTGTATAATCAACAAAGGTTAAACTGAGTGATTATTGTCAATTTAATACTATTTGTTCAGAATGTGATTGTTACATTCTGTGACATTCCTAGTTCAGGCTTCTATTGTTTCCCTTGAACAACTTTGTCAGTTTAATATCATGTATAAAACATTAGTCAACTTATTAACAGCTTAAGTATTATGTATGGTCAAGATGTATTACAAAACCACAAATCAAGTTAAAGCAATTATATGACTTGTTATTCACATTTACTTATATGAGAAAATCATCATGCTTCTCCTTGATGTTCAATATAGTGTATGTCATTTATGACAAGTTAAGACAGTAGTGTTATTATACACAAGCCCATGTTATTAAATTGAGTGTCTACTGTCAATTTAATACTATTTGTTCAGAATATGATTGTTGCATTCTGTGATATTTCAAGTTCAGACTTCTATTGTTTCTCTTGGACAACTTTGTCAGTTTGATGTCATGTATAAAACATTAGTTACCTTGGTAACCGCTTAAGTATTATACATGGTCAAGATGGGTTACAAAAACAACAATTAAAGATAAAGCAATTACATGACTTCTTATGCATATTTACTTATATAAGAAAATCATCATGTTTCCCCTTGATGTTCAATGTAGTGTATGTCATTTATGACAAGTTAAGACAGTAGTGTTATTATACACATCCCCATGTTATTAAATCCTGTCTTTAATATCTAAATTCAGCAGACTGATTCATCTTATATGATGATTATATGTTTTATGTCTAGGGTTACTAAAAACATACATTACATAACTATTGTGTGTGGGGTTTTTTGGCTGTTGCTTAGTTATTTGAGAGACCACAAGCTTTAATGCTTCTTCTTCTTCTTATCTCCTTCCAAGCATGTTTATATAGTCCATAGACTTTAAATTATGAAACCCTTCTAGCTTTTTATTTGTTATAAGTATATTTCCATCCTTACATACACACATATCAGTACGTCAAGCACGGGCAACAATACCCATCCAGTTTTGCCAGAATACCATTCACTAGTTCATGTGGTGTGTTTCCAGGCTGTTCTTAAAATATCCAAACCAATATTTGTCCTGTTCCATTTTACCAGCCTGTTCCATGCAGTGCCACTCTGCCAGTGAACCACTCAATGCACTTTCCATTCCCACAGATATTTCCACTAAGGAAATCTGATGAATCTCTAGCACTTGCCAGCAACCCTAAACACCCCTAGAATCAGCTATCCCCATATGCCGAACACGTCCAAGCAAGCTTGCCTCCCAGACCACTGCAAAGGGTACTGCACAAGACCAAGTGCTCTTAGTCTTTCACAATAACTCCAACTTCCAATCTTATGTAAGTCCTTAATGTGCTTGGACCAAAGTACATTTTAAGTATAAAATTGCGCTTATTACTATAATTTATTTTTTCAAGAATCAACTTAATGAGCTAAACGAAGTGTTGGGAGACCATCAATATGTGTACATGTGGTTTAAAACAGCCCTTTTATTATATATATATATATATATATATATATATATATATATATATATATATTTTTTTTTTTAAACAAAATTGTCATTGCCGAGAATCATCTCGGAGGCTCCTCAGAGCCATTAAGCATTATCATCACTCTGTCTCCATTACCATAGCAACCTGGGAGCGTCTGTTTCTGCTAGTGTGTCTGTGTACTGCACACAGATGCTCGCGATGCACCTGAAGCAAAGCTTCACTTCACTGAAACTTCAAGCCTAAATTCTCTCCCTTTCAGTGAGGCAGCAGCCAGGAAAAGAACAGAGAACAAACAGATAAAAAAAAAAAAACTCTCAAAAAGCCGCCACAAAATGAGACAACACACTCCTCCAGCCCCTCCACCTCTCACTTAGCAGAAGTATAAACAAACCATTCCCTGCCAAAATATCCCACATCACAGTTCTATCCACCCCCTTCTTCTGGATCCAGGCTAAAACACCAAATGTCTCTAATGTCTCTTCCTAATAAACAAGCATCAGTAAACCTCAACCACAAGCCACAACCCACAGCTTCCTGGAGATGAAAACAGCAAAATATAACAGCTGCCAGACACAGCTACATCCACATACACCATGTCAGGCTTAATCAAACAGCAGTCGAAGCTATGATACCTGCCATAATTGATATTAACTATGTGTAGACAAAATAATAATGACATTTGTACCACCTGCCAGACACAGCTGTATCCACACACACCACATCAGGACTGATCAAACAGCACTCGAAGCTGTGATACCTGCCGTAATTGATATTAACTATGTTTAGACAGAATAATACTGACATTTGTACTAGCTGCCAGACTCAGCTGCATCCATGCACACCAAATCAGGATTGATCAAACAGCACTTGTAGCTGTGATACCTGCCATAATTGATATTAACTATATTTAGACAGAATAATGATGACATTTGTAGTAAGAGCTACTACTATTTAACCGGGATAAACACGACATTTCTAAATCATACTTTAACTGAAGAAGGCATTAGTCTCCATGAGAGCATTTGTTTTCACAACACTCTACTGTTACTGCTATTATATATGATGTTAATATGTTACATTTGAGTCTGAACTCTGATGAATGGTACCTTGTTGAATTAGTTAATTAATTACTTAAATTATAAGTAAAATCAATGAAAAATGAACAAGATAAGTATTCATTGAGTTCAAGTAGGGGAATAGAAACTTCTTGGTTTGTATTACATGTTTGTTTGTTTGGCTTATAGATAATGTAAATAGTAACCCATCTTGACCTACCTTTGTTTGTGAAGAATTATTCAACTCTTTGAACATTCTGAATAAATCATTACTGTTTCTCAGTTGTTTAAGAATACCTCCCTTTTTTTAAAATAAAAACAGATGACAAGTGATGTACCGTATCAGTTGATACTTTGAGAGATGTAGTTGTAAGAGTTATTTTTTGGGACAGCTATCTTGGAATCAGTTTTTTGTTTTTTCTTTCTAGCATCAGTCCAAGGATCTGTTTCTTTTATTCTTTTAAGAGTAGGGGCCATCCATTCCATTTCATCTGGGATAGACACTATTTTGTTGTTTGTGATGAATATAGTAGCTTCTTCTAAGTCATTAAAGATTCTCATCTCCTTGACAAAAATATTTTTATCTTGGCTGGAAAGGCTAGCTGTGTTTTAATGTTTTGTTTCAACAGTTTTATTATTGGCCAGACTTTTTCCTTTGTTCTAGTATTCTGGAAGAATAATCATTGTCAAACCTTATCAGGCTTTGATTGTATTTTAAGGGTGACTTTCTCCAAGCAGATTTTAATATTAGTTCCTTGTCCAGAAATGAAAGAAATTTTATAACTATGTATCTAGGTGGAGTATTTGTTGAGTTAGAAGCAGGTTTCCTCAGTGCTCTATGCACCCTTTCAATTTCAAATGAAAGTCCCTCTTTCAAGTCTAAAACCTCAGGAATCCAGGTTGTTAAGAATGAAATAATGCCTTCTCCTTCAGTGTTTTCAGGCAGACCAAAGATCCTTATGTTGTTTCTCCTTTCCCTGTTTTCTAAGTCATCTATTTTGTTAAACAGCCATGTATCTGTTTAAGCAGAAATTCTTTTTGGAATTCTTCCTTTTTGAGTCAATGTCATTTAGAGAAGTCTCTATATTTGTTATTTTGTATGGTGTCGCTGTAATAGTTCCTTAATAGTATCAGTCTGTTTTTGAGAATTTAATTTGAGGTTTTCTAAGTCATTTTTAAAGCCATCCATCTTCAAAGATAGTTCCTGTAAGGTAGATGTCATCAATTGCAGTTCTTTTTCAAAGCAGCATCTGGATGAGAATTCCTTGAGTAGTTCATATTCAGTGACTCAATATATCTGCAAGTTACTTGACAGGAAAACTTTTGTATATCTTCACCAAAATTGATATTTATGTAGTTTAGTAGTTTATCTATAGATTTCTGATGTTTTAAACTTGAAAATAATAAAATTTTCCAATATTATTATACTAGTTTTTAGAGCTCTCAAAATTCACTGATCTCAGTTGGCCGTCTAGGCTCCACCTCTTGGATGCTATTTCTGATTACAAGAAGATCATATTCCCGTTGCCCATAATTATTAACATTCCTTCATAAAATGGATAATCTCCATCAGAACAGTGCTTGATCCCTAGAAGGATAAACCTGGGGGAAGATATACTGACACTCTTGTGAACATATGTCCCTGGAGGTACCCTTACTTCCTGCATAACAACCTTGATTATGCACTAGTGCATTCTTCACCGCTAGTTACATTTTTCTCTGCACCAGTACTGTAACTCCTCTGCGATAAGCTCTGGCGAAACACGCACTCACCATCACCATGTACCCCTTTATCCTCATCTTACCATGTTCCACTTCATTTAATCGAGCTTCCTGGAAAGCTACAATAAGTGCATCCTCTTTTTTTATCTCTGTTCATTATTCCAATTCTACTGTTTGCCTAAGTGCCTTGTATGTCCCAAATAATTCAGACGCCACCGTTATCCTTTCTACAAACATATGATACCAAATAACGGATTTCCTTCTACACATCCCCTCCATATTTCCATTTACTGTAAACGCTTCACTTTCTAGAATATCAGTTTTCATTGTTGGTAACCTATTATTGCTTTCCCTTTTCTGTAAAGTTCTTACACTTGAGTCCCCCTTCTCAAAAAATAAAAAAACTTCAAAACTACATACAAATAATTCACTTCCAAGAACATGGTCTTTTGCCCTAATAGGTGCTGGATTAATGCCCCACTTTCCCTATAGATTGAAAGGAGATAGTTTATTAAAATTTTGCATTACAAAGGCATCAGTACAGTTACCCGCCCCAGCATCATTATATTCCCTTTTTCCTTTATTGGCATGTATCCTGAACAAAATACTCCAATATCATCATAACGTTTTAGATTTTCCAGAAATGTGCTCCTTTTATTGTTATTAAAGCAGTAAAAAGCCTTTCATTAACAGTGTTAGAGCAGTGTTAAACTAGACTCTACTCACATATACCACTTTCTAGTCGAGCTCATGAATAAACATACTAAATTCCCCCATTAAATGGACATGGAGTCTAAACAACTAAACAAATTGCTCTGCCACTCACACTTACTACATGAGACATTCACACAGCTGCTAAGTAATCCTAGCTGCTTTATAATCATATGAAAGCATTAAGGGGGGGGGGGGTAAAAGGAAGTTTATTGCAATTATTGTTCTCTGTATCTCTAGGAGTATCGATTCTCCACCATGATCATTGGGCTTTTAAACCAGCCCATAATTCCCCTTGGTAGAAAGACTTACTGTTGCAAATTACCAGCTTCTAGCATCATTCCACCTAAAGTCGCCGCCCTCTCATTCCCCTATCAGTTAAGTCAGTCACTCAATTTTGCCCCACAATCGAGTGTTCTCAAAAATGTCTCTGTAAAAAGCACCCTATACGTTTACTAACTCTTTCCTTCTTCCACTTGCTCCTGTAATTTTATTTTTGCAAGCAACTTATAAGAGGGATGTAAAAAAAAAAAAAAAAAAAAAAAACAACACTGTTTTCCCTCTGCTCACCACAAATAACCATACTTCTGCAGTAGTTATGCATGCGATGTGAACTTGTACATAAAGTACAGGACACACCTTGCATTTAAGAATAAAAGAAACAAACTGATACTTTTTACAGATACCTAAGAGGGCCCCCAGGCTGTCCTTCCACTGCACGGAGTGAATTACATCTGCCTTCTCTTTCAGCTTTTGATACTTTTGGAAGAACAGGAAGAGTTCTTTAGCTCGGCTATGAGAGCCCTCAGCTACTGTCTTCATCTACTGTGTCAGGTCCCATGCAGCCTGCTGCACCAGACGATTCCCCTTGGGATCGTCCAACTGGTTCTAGTTCTCTTAACGCATCCTCAGGTGATGTGAAGGTCGCATGCCCAGTCTAAAGCATTACTTTCAACACTGTAGTGTATAGCATTCTGTATTTCAGACCTTTTAACTTACATATCCTGTGCATCAGAATAAATGCTGCCCTCCTTTTCCTGGTCTACAGTGCATATAAATCAATGAATCTCCATATTAGTTGTCTGCCTTCCTTAACCTGAGGAGGACGTCTTCCTAATTTAAACAGCTGACAAAGTACACCAATACTGGCCTTTGAGGTTATGATCTGTCCCTTACTAACAGCCAAGCTGTTCTGTAGGTACATTCTAGATATGCCTTCTTCCTGCATCTGTGACAATTCAGCCATCTTTTTCCTCATAAAATCTTTGCAGTTCTTCCCCTCCATTTCTTCTCACAGCCCACTATTCCATAGATTTTTTTCTTTTGGCTCTGTCTTCTTGGTCGATTAGAGTGAATTCCATCACATCTAAGTTGGCCTCAGTAGCAGCCACCTTAGCTTATCTCATGATCAAAAACAGGTCAGAGCATTTGTTTACTACTTCAGCTATTTCTTCAATGTTACTGTCATTTTCTTTGATATACGACTCAAATCTGTCATGTCAGCCAGTAGATTCGCAATGTCAATCTGCTCAGACCGCCAGTTCGGCAGACTGCTGTCTGCTGCGTTTGAGGTTACAGACATAGCTGTAGAAGGCCCTGCCATTGTCTTTAGCCTATGAGGCTATCTTGATCTCATAATTGACCTTTGTGGACTTAATTGGTCTTCTTAGTTCCCTGTTTAGTTTAATTAGAGAGCTTTTATTATTATGGGAGTGACTCTTCCTGATTTTAGGCATGACTTTTTCCATTTGTTATATGCACTATTAAGGTTAAGATTATGTTGGTGTGGTTTGTTTTTAGAGTTTATTTTGGGCTTACCTTTTACATGGTTGTATGGGATCTCTGTGAACAATAATGTGTAGGCTGCTGTAAATTTGGGATTAGGAGGGTCACTGAATTTTGACAAACTATCACTTAATAGGATGTAGTTTGCTTTGGAATAATTCCTAACTGTTACAGCATTTGCTGGGATTACAGAGTTGATTTCAATTTTGAAGAAGACAGCTTTGTGGTCTGACCACAGGATGTGGGTGTGACACTAGGGGAAAGTGCAGCCCTCTCCCATATTGGTAGGTATCAGATCCAGTATGCTCGAACCTCTGGCAGGTATGAGGACTATCTGGTCAAGCGTATTTGTGTTACTAAAGTCCAGAAATCCTTGTGCCCATTACACAGTGTACATTTCCCAGTCTATAGAGGGGTAAATCTTACATGAAGAGGGTATCTGGTTTAATAGTGAGTGTCTCCAGTAGGTCTAAGTATGAGCTATGGGATTCTTGGGACATACAGAGTGACCTATATCTTGCAAGGATATGGTATGGAACTGTCTGTAGTGATCTGAACATGGATAAACTGCAGGCCATCATCCTGTTTAACTAACTTAGAGGTATACTTACTACTATGTATGTTCTTATGTATACTACATTTTGTTTACTTTATGCTTTATTGATTATTGTAATGTGTGCATGAAAATTTACCGTTAGTCATGGAGCTTTTCTCCCTGGGCCTCTGCTGAAAAAGGACCTGTGTCCAGTCGGACTTTCCCGGTAAACAAATGTTAAATAAAAATAAATAAATTGAGACTCCTCCACCTTTTTCCCTGTCTGTGCAGCTGATGACTTAAATGTGTGGAAGACACTGACGCCTTGCAATGCCTGAGTACTTTCTGTGGATGTAAATCAAGTCTTGGTAACAGCACAGATGTTTACATCCTCCAGAGTGAGGAAAGCTTGTAGGGTGTACAGTTCCTTGTTTAGACTCCCAGTACTGAGCAGTAAAACATTTAAGTTTCTTTGGGTTTTACTTGCTACGTCGGTAGTTTTTTCAATTTGGCATTGCCTAAAAAAGGCTCTAAGTGGGTGGATAAAGTTTCATGCAATTTAGCTAATATTTGAAAACCTGGTGGGGTTGGGGGGACAGGTGCAGACTATCCTTTGCAAAACTTACTTTAAAGACTTTGCTTTTGGGGCTCCACTGGGTGTTGGCATATGAGTGAGTGTTTGGTGTTACATTTGATGAGTGCTTAAGAGACTGCTGAGGATAGGCATTACCATTTACAGGGTTAGGAGGTCTTTGAGGAAGACTGCTTTTTACTGCCTCAGCAAAAGTTGGTCTATGTGTGTGGTGGACATTTTGTGTATTGGAGGTAATCTATATTTTCTTGGCAACCTTGTTTGTATGTGAGATTTTTGCCTACAGTGAAATTTTGTATGTTCATCTCTTGCATACAGTGTTTTTTTCATTAAGGATTAAATGGTTGTCTATGAACATGAGAAAATTGCTATATTGTTTCAGGATGCCCTTATCTACCAAGATGGCTATGGAGACATTTGGAAATTGCACACCCATGTTGTCTGGACCTGTATTTGAGTGGGATACTGTAGATTATGGACTGAGTTATACAGAGGTCTCCTTGTATTGTCTCTGGGGTGTGACACTAGACAAGGTTAGACTGTGCTAAGACTGGACAGTAGTGTTTTTTTATGTGGAAACTAGCTGCTCTAAGCTTGTTTTCATGCAATGGCTTTGTTTTAGCCAAACTAACTTACATGGTTAAGTTATAAGGGTAGTTTTATAGATAAAATGTACTCAAGAGCAATACAGATTTGCTGGATGGGCACTTTTTATTATGGATATATGGAAAACAACTGGTGGAAAAAGTACTTAAATACCTTCCACAACAGAGAAAAGCATGAAAGAGGAGAGGGAGCAACTTTGGAAGTCAGATTATCATAAGGAGCAGAAGCCAGAGACAGAGCCTTAGTCTTATAAAACCACAGCAGGGAAAGTGTGGGAGACGTGGGGAAAATTCAAGCTGCAAAAAGCAGACTTCCTAGAGAGGGAGCCAATCAGATAAAGCCAATATTGGAGCTCTAGTACTATGGTTAGAATTTCAGAAACTTTTGCTTAATGCTTCAGTGAGGGCCGGGGCAGACTGAAAGACAAGGGAAAAAAAACAGTAGCAAAGTAAACGTAAAGGCACTGGAATGTAACTTTAAGCAGGTAAATTAATAAGCAGAATATATGACTCTATCAACAAAACTTGAATATAAGCAGTTGTAAAGACACCACAGACTAAGTCACCATACTATGTAGAAATTTACCAGTAATGGTGTTTATGGAAAAAGCTCTACTAAATGAGAAAATGAGATTCAAATCTGACAGTAATTCACTATTATGCTATAAATATGAATGAAACTACTAAATTAACACCCCAGCTAGGGGTCTAAGTACAAACAAATAGCTTTTGTAGATAGGTTCATAGATTGGAGTTTACTAGGTTAATGACCACTATGGCCTTTTAAGTTTAACCATGCATCACAAATCTCTGACAAGTTCTAGTACCCTGCAAGCAGGGGCCTGGGAGATGAACCATTTACAGATTGTCTGTGTCCATTAGACACAAGTGCCAAACCAGGGATGAATTTCCTGTTCCCCAACCAACTGCCCAAGTTACACCTGAATTGGGTTAGGGAGGAACTCTGTTTCACAGAAGGGGTAGTCTCTGGGCTACATATCTGTCTCTCCAACAGGTCCTATTTATATTAGAGACAAGGTTTAAGTCTTTAGAACTGGTAATTCTGGTGCTAATTGTTTTGTGGACATGCAAGAGTTCCATCAGGGTGGGATCAGACAATGACTTGTATACCAGGCGTAGATCTCCTTCAACTGCCTGTAGGAGACAGAATACAGGGATATGGCTTTAAGGTGATCTGCATTTGACATGTTACCTATGCCCTATATTCCTTTTGTAAGGAACCTCTGAGGATGTTCCATTTGCTGGAAATGCATGGTTAGGTAATACCAAAGGGGGCATTGTACTCAATGACAGGTCTGATAAATGCTGAATATAGTCAAGCAATGTCCTCCGTGGACCTAGATACCATACCTTTATTTATACGTAGCACAAGACAGAATTACTTCCTCACTGCTGTAGACACATAATGGTCAAAGGCTAGATTACCCTCTACATGTGTCCCCAAGTACCTGACTACAGGATTGATTCCTAGAGGTGTGTTGTCAAACACCGCTCTGGTCTCTTTCCTAGTTTAAATATGCAATTGAAAGCAGAATACAATTAAAACAAAAAGTAATGAAAGTATACCACAACATACAAAACAGGAGAAGGCAACAAATTACAAGAAAGCAAACTAACCTTTCCTTCACAGCAACCTATGGCAGAGTCTGAGTGAGCTTTTTCAGTAAAGTCTTGAAATGCTTTATTTTACTCCATAAATACAAGGGAATAAACTGTACTTATGGAGACACAAGTGCAGTACAATGTATAAAGAAAGCCACCACCATTCACTCGGCGATGGTAACAATCATTTGGAGAAGCTGCTTAACTGCAGTGAGTGTAGTTCTTAGAACAAGTACAACTCTAAACCACCCTCTAATGACTCTATTCCAAGGATTCTCTGCATATATGACTGAGGGGGCTTTCTGACACTGGCAGGCAGTAATTAAAAGTGCCTGCTGCATCCACCAGACATGATGTTTTGGGCCAATGAACACACCCAGTTTCTTTCAAAGTAGTCCTTTTTTCTTGACAGAATGGAAACTAGGCTGAATCTTTGCCAGGAGAATAAGCACTGAAAAAGAACAATGTAAAATGAGCTTACAGCTAAATAGAAACTTCAGCCTACTTGTCCCATTAGTGGCCATAACTTAAAACTGGTGCAGATGATCACAATTTACTTGTACAGCTCAAACATCTTTTCGAGGCTCCTTTCTGAAGAGACCAGTAAACAAATGAGAGTCTTTTTTATGATACAGTCTCTCACTGTGCTTTACTCAGCAGCATAGCTTGTGGAAAATAGTTCAATTTATCATAATATGAAAGTTAAAAAGTCTCTTACCAAATCAGCTGCAATTCCATGGTTGGCTACTAAAGTCTTTTCAACACAGGGAAACCTTCAGCTTCTCCACTACAAGATCCTTCTCTGGTAAATGCAAACGTTCCTCACGATTGCTGCCTCATAGCCCACTGCCCCAGCCTTCAAAAGTCTCTCCGCCTTTCTTTTCACCAATAATAAATCAACAAGTACACAGTGCAGACTCTTCTGGACTATATTGCAAATATCTTCCATCTTGGATGTGCCTCTCCTTCCAATATGGTAGGTAACCTCTCAAACATTCTCTTTGGAAGAAACTGCTTATACTGTTCATACTGGCTTGAAAGGCCAAACCACAATATTCTGCTGTACTGATACTATTCTGAATTTAGCTTCCAAAATGTTGTCAAATTCCCCCTATGTACTGCCTGTTTGCCTCTAAATTAATGTCACTGTCCCACAAGTACCCTTCTCTGCTCCTGCCCTACTCTGTATACCTATATAGATACATATGAATGTATACATATATATTTACATAAATATATATATATATATATATATATATATATATATATATATATATATATACACACACACACACACACACACACACACACACACACACACACACACACACACATTAGCATCAGTTCTGGACGTTGAATGTGCTTAGCTGAAACAACTTGGTCAGCTCTTATTTTTCTGACCTCTAGAATGTTGCAAGACACCTACTTGTTCCCCTGCAGGACCTATGGTACAGCCATTTTTCTCCCTGTTCTGCAATTTTATACAGCTGGGTTCAATATATCAAACGTTAACACTGTGGATTGTTGGCATTTACAAATGTTTTCATGTATCTACATACATACACAGATATATATATATATGTGCACACACATGGTTCGACCAAGCAATCTGTCGAGTGTGCATTTTACTGACAGGTAGGTAAGGTGTCAGTACCTGCTGAATTCACAGTTAATCACTTTGTGCTGAGTCTACGATAGCATTATAGTGATTTCACTTTGATTGTAGTCATGTGACTGTGAAGTTAGTATATATAAGTAAAGGGTTAGTGGGGCTGCCCCCACACATAGAAGGGGGTGTGGGGGCAAGCACCCCCATGTAAAATATTTGTTGCACTTGTTTCAGCTGGAAAGAGGCAATCACTAAATCAATGCCATATCAGTAGGTTACATCACAACTGACCCTGGGAACTACCGACCAATAAGCCTGACCAGTCTGATCTGTAAGACTATGGAGCAAATCATTATGGAACTCATAAATGGAGAGATTGGGAACTTCCAGTCGCTGGATGCCATACAGTTCGGCTTTGTCAAGGGCACATCATGCCTCCTAAACCTGGTGGATTTCTTTGAGACAGTTACTCAGGCTATAGATAAGGGAAAGGAGGTACACACGGCTTACCTTGACCTTGCTAAAGCATTTGACACCATTCCCCATTCAGGTATTATTAAGGTCACCAGCCTGGGCATAAACCCTTATGTCACAAGATGGATCGCAAACTGGCTCTCAGACAGATCCCATAAAGTAAGAGTAGTGGGAGCTATGTCCGAATCCAGACCAGTAACGAGTGGTGTGCCTCAGGGCTCTGTCCTGGGGCCCCTCCTGTTTGGCATATACTTCCCAGAAGTACAGGCAAGCACGGAAGGGCTGTGGCTGACTAAGTTTGCGGACAACTGCAAACTGGGTGCTATAATAGAGTCTCCGGCCGACATGGAGATCCTCCAGAAGGGCCTAAATGAGACTGATGCATGGTGTCAAAGCCATGATCTCAAGCTAAATGCAAACAAATGCGTAGTAATCTCCTTTGGAAAAAACAGAGTACCCGCAAACTACAACATAGGAGGTAATCCCCTGAAATCTGAAGAAGAAATAAGGGATCTAGAGACCCAAGTAGATAGCTTTCCTTTGATAACCATGTTGCCAAAGTGGTTAGAAAATCCTTCTATGTGACCCATCTGATCACGAAAGGGTTCGCATCAGGATCTAAGGATGTAATGGTGCCCCTCTACTCTTCCCTCATCAGACCCATTATTGAGTACAATGCACCAATTGGAATGTACCTGGCTAGATATCTCCAGCAGCTGGAGAGACCACAAACGTACCTAACCAAGAGGATTACTGACGTAAAA
This sequence comes from Protopterus annectens, assembly GCF_019279795.1. Taxonomy (NCBI): domain Eukaryota; kingdom Metazoa; phylum Chordata; order Ceratodontiformes; family Protopteridae; genus Protopterus; species Protopterus annectens. The sequence continues at coordinate 169,848,788 of NC_056748.1, forward strand.
CAGTTGCCCTATGCAGCACGATTGAAAAAGCTAAGACTGTTCTCTGTTGCATACCGCTTTCTCAGAGGCAATCTCTGTCTAACCTACAGAGCCATGTCCAACCCAGAATTGTTGAACATGCTCCATCTTAGCAAAACCAAATTTACTCGAGCTACACGCTCTAGGGATATAAACCTCAACACAACAATGAATAGAACATGCTGGAGGGATAGATTCCCTTCACAGAGACTTCCCTTACTATGGAACAGGGTCCCGGTCTACATAAGACAGAGCCCCTCACTATCACTCTTCAAGAGGAACCTTGATGAGTGGATGGGTAACAGAAAGTTCACACTGGGGATCACACCAACAGCACTACTAAATAGGGGACAAGGGTACTACATGCTAGTACAAGGGTCTAGGGAGCTACTAAAGGGGCGGTGAATACCGCACAACGTGGCTGGGCTAATATATACTTTTGGGCAGATAGCCCAGTACCAACCTATGAACCTATTATCTATGTGTGTGCTTTTGGAATTGTCTGTAACATGACATGACAGTATGAGGTGGTGATGCAGAGTATATCCAAAATCCAGAACTGATGAAGGAAGTGCTGATTCTTGATGTGCACATCAACGTGAACATACGCAATTATTATATAAATATATATGCAAACATAAAAGTGGATATCATATATGGTGTAGATTTTTTAAATACAAATACTCTTAAAAAAGAAAGGACCTACATGTGATTGATAGAGAAGATGAATGCTAACGATGACCCACCAAGGAAGGTCCTTGGTGACAGCTACAAGACTAACCTGAAGCTGCAGAACAGCAGCAGTTAAAGTAATGAATTTACTTTCTCACATCAGACGGAAGGATATCACCATCACTACCCCGCTAGTGGGGTATGTCAGAAGTGGGATGTCTAGATCCTACTACAAGAACCAAGATTCCATGTGCTCAATGACCCATCAGTCCTAGTTATTACAAGCAAAAGGATACACAAAGGCACAAGTAAGGGGAAATGGTACAGCATATGAAAATCATCAGGCGTTGTGGTAAACTAAGGTTATAAAACGGGATGAATTATTAAAAAGGATCAAAGAACCAGTGTACCTTAGTGAACTACTGAAGAGAAATTATTGTAATGATTTACTACCACTAAACATTAAAAGGGTCAAAGTAACATCCCAATGAGTAATATAAAGAATTTTTTTATTTACCATCAAAAGCCTGACATCCACAAACTGTACTGCAGATCAGACTACATACAACTCAAAAGTACTAAACCCAAATGGGATGTAATTTAATACATGTAAATTAGCAGCATCGGTAGGATGTGAGTAAAACTCTTACAATAAGCTCTCCGATCAAGGAACCTTAAAATTAACCATTATATATCCAGCCAACGCATTCAGTGATCACACAACATCCAAAATGGGTTCCACATATAACAACAGACACTTTCAAGTGTCCTGAAGAAAAGCTTTAAGTCAATTTACTTATTTTACAACTGCTCATTGGGCAAATGAACCGGTCCGAGAACACTTTGCGGCCATGACCTGTGCCATGTAGCCAAGGACAAAGGAATATATAGCAAACAAAATGTACAACAACAAATAAAAAATATATTATATACAGACAGTCAAAGTTAAAAGTTAAACAAACAAGTATACATGAAAAGGAAAGCACAGCACACATTTAGAAAACGTTTTTCCCTATTCTTTAGCTGGCCATCAGATGGCCCCAGCTTCTCTGCTAGTTAACAGGATTCAATCTGACTCTAGTCCGGGGTTGGTGAGGAAATCAAGAACACTGGGGACAGCTTCATGCTGCATGCCAAGGGAATGTACCCTATCTCCCATTCCCTCATGGCATCTGTTGTGCTCTATCTCCCATTCCCTCATGGCATCTGTTGTGCCCTATCTCCCATTCCCTCATGGCATCTGTTGTGCCCTAGCTCCCATTCCCTCAAGGCATCTGTTTTGCCCTATCTCCCATTCCCTCATGGCATCTGTTGTGCCCTATCTCCCATTCCCTCATGGCATCTGTTGTGTCCTATCTCCCATTCCCTCATGGCATCTGTTGTGCCCTATCTCCCATTCCCTCATGGCATCTGTTGTGCCCTATCTCCCATTCCTTCATGGCATCTGTTGTGCCCTATCTGCCACTTCATCATGGCATCTGTTACAGCCATGTGATCACTGCCCCATGAAGGCTCATATGGCATCCATTGCAGCTGTGTGATCACTGCCCTGTGGAGGATCATGTATGCTTCTGCTCATGGGCAACCTCCTGACTGAGTGACTCACCACTCATAAAGCATGAAGCTGGCCAGACCTGTATGATGAATGCTGCAGTGAGCCTTTAGGCTGCCTCCCTTCCCCAGGATGGGCAAGCCGACATTGTCCACTCACTGTCATTCTCCCCCAAAGCCCCTCCACAGCCCGTGCTCCAAGTTATCTGGAGTGCTATAAGAGCTTTATCACTCTGCACCAAACGGCCACACAAAATTGGAAAACATTGACAAATTCAGCCTAAGAACTGACTACAATACAAGGACAAAGAAGATCTAAGAGGTAGCCAGAGGGAAGAAGGAGACACATGAAGAAGTAGTACTCTATTTCTGATGCTAAACTCTGCGTAACAAAGACAGCCATTCAGTGTCATAGACGCAACTGCATTTGTTTTCATTAATAAAATGCTCTTTGAGAGATGTCTTAAACAAGTAAGATTGTTCATTTTTCTTGACCTTTTCTGTAATGCTGTATGTGGCAGGATTGATTTAAAAAAAAACCTCTTTTGGACAAAGATAGAGTGGAAGATGGCTTTAACTGTTGCATACTGTAAGTGTTCCTAAGTGAGTAACTTTGGTTTCTGATGCAGTCACACTTCAGGAAGAATTTTAATAGTAAGTAAGTTAAGAAAAAAAATGCTTAGCTGAAATGGGAAACTAGTTATTTTTCTGTAGTAACACAGTGGTGATCTCTGTTTCTGTAAAGTAAATTTGAGAACTTAATTTTCAGTGGAGTGAAATAAAAGTAGTACTCTGACAGTAGCGAAGTACAGTAATTGGAAGACCATATTCAATTTCTGGTACAGGAACATTTATACACAGACTTCTAATATGGCCACACACTTTTAAACAGCTTAATTTCAACTCTCCAACTGTGAAAAAAGAAACTAACAGACAAGGCCAGAAACTCTGCAAGTTTTAGTAAATTCAGTTACTGGCCAGTAAGTACACGGCCTGGATGTCAGCAAAGAAGAAATGTGGAGAACTTGAAAGAAAATCAACTAGAAATGGTGATGAGAAAACACTTGCTGGAAAGAATCTTGCAACTGTTCAGCAAAAGCAGCATAAGCTTCAGCTTTGGTACAAGAGATGGCTTTCAGTAAATTAGAGGGAAAAATAAACCAAATGTACTCAGAGGTGATTAAAATAAATGAAACACTAAAGGAATATATCAACTCAATTAACAAAAGACTCGAAAAATAGAAGATGCTTTAACTAGCTATTCAGATGAACTGACAAAACTTAAAAATCATAGGATTAAATGAAGAAAACTCTGGCTCTTGGTTCTTGTAGTAGATGGCACCCTAATCCAGACTAGGGTCATACCTCGTTCTTCACCCTCCTATATATCTGCTCTGTATACTATTTCCAGCTCTCTTCCCCTGACTAATTGCAGATCTCCTTGCTGTATCACTCTGCTGCTACCTTTCTTTTCCCACCATCTAGCTACACTCTTTTCAATCCTTCCACTCCACCAACATTTCTCTACCAATCACCTGATTTACCACTCTCTTTCAACCTGGACATACTTACTTTGCCTCAAGAATCTGCTGCTGCTCTCTGATTGTCTCTGCAGACTCACACTTACCTGCTCTAACCCGCTCTGTTCGCCCTGCGGGCTCACTCCGCTCCCCTACCCTACCCCCAATTCCCACCCACCCCCAGTGGTCCTACTCTTATACTTACAAAGCCACACCCCCTCCTTCCTATCCAATAGCTATGCCTAACACATTACAGACCAATCATACACACACCTACTCCCTTACTGACATTTTACCCTTACTCACCTCTTACATATTTTCTATACTCCACACTCGCTCTACCCCTACCTCCTAAATCCTATACTATTCTATAATCTCCTACAAACATGCCTCTTACTCATACACTCACATATGTACAAATACCACTCCTACTTTCTTTCCTATCTATCCTTTCAATACCATACACAATTACCTTTTATAAAAACCTACAATTCACATCATCTCACCAACCCCTAAAACAAATATTGCTAATAAATGATCTTAAATCCCTAAGCCATTCAAACATAACATCCAACTCAACCTATCTATCTCCTAAATTCCACAGAGTAGCCCATCTTACATTCACGCAATATAGAAAATCACAACAAAATTGCATTAAACTTCTGAAGCATCACTACTATCCCAATAGATATCCTCTCCTTCATGGGGACATTCATCCCAACCCAGGACCAGGCAGCAACACCTTTAACCACCCCACTCCCCCTTTCACTCCCCATCTAACCCCAAATTCTCTACTCATAGCTCACCTTAATATAAGGAGTGTTAACAATAAAGTAAGCCAACTACACGCACTACTAGATACTCACTCTTTTGATATCCTATGCATAACTGAAACCTGGCTTAAACCTGTTACAAAAGACAATGAAATACTCCCACCTGGTTATAATATCTTAAGATTAGACCGACCCACCAAAAAGGGTGGCGGGGTAGCAATACTGCATAAAATCTCATTTACAAATCACTTCTCTACTAATACAACCACCTCTATACACCAATGTAGAAATCCTTATCTCTAAGCTCCAGCTCAATGCTACAAAATCCATTTACATAATATGCACCTACATACCCCCAGGCAATAACATCAGCACCCTAGAAAGTATCCTCTGCTGGCTTTCGACACCCTTCCCTCAAGAAACCATTGTACTTGGTGACTTTAATATAGACTGGAACACCTGTGCCACTCTTAAACCTACAGCCCATATAAATCTCTATGGCTTCTCACAAACTATTATCACCCCCACCAGAATCCATAAACCCAGCGGCAAAGAAAGTATACTAGATTGGATCCTCACCAACAAACACCCCCTCTCTTACAAAGTTGGCATCCTTCCTGACGATATTAGTGACCACTCACTTACCTATTTATCTAGACAAAAATCCTTTATCCCAAATCAAACTCCCTTTAAAATCACCCGCAACAAAAAACACCTTGACCCGTTAGCCTTTCAATCTGAACTTCAATCCTGTGACTGGTCACCTTTAAGGCACCTACCACTTGATGAAGCAGTATCCTATTTCAACTCCAAATTCCTACAAATTCTTGAATTCCATGCCCCTTCATGCACTATAAGAATTAGAAGCAAAGCAGCCCCATGGCTTACTAAAGAAACCAGACAACAAATCCCTCAAAGAAACAAAATCTGGTCCAAATGGAGAAACACTAAAGACCCAATCGATCAGCAGTTCTTTAGACAGCTTAGAAATGCCACCAAAAAATCAATAGTTCAGGATAAAAAAAAATATTTCTTGAAACTCCAGAACAAGCACCAAAGTCAACCCAAAACCTTCTGGTCAGGCATAAGCAAACTATTACATCCAGGCCACTCCAAAACACCAACCCCATCTGGTCTCTCTCCTAACTCTCCCATCCAAATAGCGGATACTTTCAATACATTTTTTTCAGAAACTGTCCAATCTCTAGCTAACACCTTACCACCTACTAACTCTACCCCCTCATCCTCCCTAACATCCCTACCATCTACCTTTCACCTAAAACCTATTCCTACCTTTCACCTAAAACCTATTCCTACAACCTACATCTATACTCTACTTCACAAACTTAAACCTTGTACTCCCTCAGCTGATCTCCTACCACCTAAATTCCTTCAAACTGCTGCAAAAGTTCTTGCTTATCCCATTTCTATCCTAATCAATAGAACCATAACCGAAAGCTACATCCCTTCACTCTGGAAAATCTCTCACATAATCCCACTTCACAAAGGCGGTAACTCAACTGAACTCTCCAACTATAGACCTATAGCCCTACTATCACCACTTGCCAAAATCATGGAAAAATGCATACATCAACAATTTCTTGACCACATCCTCCAAAATAATCTACTAGCTGACTGTCAACATGGTTTTAGACCATCCCATAGTACCACCACTGCCCTCCTATCCTTTACGGACTGTATAAATAAACTTCGTAACAATAACATGCTCTCCTCTGCACTATTTATTGACCTATCTAAAGCTTTTGATATGGTTAACCATCAAATACTTCTCAACACACTAAATTCATTCTCACTTGACACACAAGCACTACAATGGTTCAAGTCCTACTTGGACAATAGACAGCAGTCTGTCCTGTAGGACAACAACCTATCCAAACATCTCCCTATTACCCTTGGTGTCCCTCAAGGATCAATCCTGGGACCACTACTTTTCTCCATATTCATTAATGACCTTTCCACTATATTACCTCTACCTACCTGCATACAATATGCAGATGACTCCACTTTGATTTGTAAAGCTTCCACCTCATCTGAACTGCACTCCATCACCCAAACTGTATTTAACCAAGTAGAAAACTGGTTCCAACAATGTTGTCTACTCCTAAACGCCAAAAAATCCAAACTACTACTCTTCACTCCTACTATAAAATCCACCCCAATTCATTTCTCTATTACATCCATCGATGGCACAATCATAGCTCCTGACCCAACTACCAAACTCTTAGGTGTAATAATTGATAATAACCTCAACTTTGATTCACATATTAATGCTACAATTAAAACTGTAAACAGAAAACTTGGATCCTTGTATAGGATAAAACCCTTTCTCACCCCAGATGCTAGAGCTACTATTGCCCAGACCCATCTGACCTCCACCCTCCTCTATGCCTCACCTATTTTTACTAATCTTTCCAAAAGCAACCTAAACAAATTGATCACTTCTTATAACAATATTGCCAGGTTTGCTACAGGTTCCCCATTTAGAACTCATCACTGTCTAAATCTCAGACTTGTAGATTGGCTAGAATTTAATAACCAAATTGAATTTCAACAACTCTCCATTACCCATAATATTCTATACCAGCCTAATAAAACTCCTATTCTCAAAAACCTCATCTCCCCCTACACAAACCTATCTACCCTTCGATCTGCAAATAAACTACTGGTAACCATTCAGAAATCCCACAATAAGGCAGGTAACTCTCTTTTCTCAAACTCAGTGGGGAAGATTTGGAACAAGCTTCCCAGTAAACTGACATCTCTCTCATCATTACCACTCTTTAAAAAACAACTAAAAATTCAACTAAAATTACAATGGCTATGTCCATGTTCTAACCCAGACTAACCCCCCCCCCCAGTATTACCTTTTTCTACATCTCCCCTCCACTCACCCACCTTGCTGAATTTAGTAAATTAATCCTCTCACTCCCCTCTTTGTGAATTATCTAAGGCTTTTCTCATGGTAAAAATTACTGTATTTTTGCCTTGCTAAACATTTGTACTCATCCACAGTAGAATTAAGTTACGGTATAAATCAACTTGTTGATGGATATTTTCAAGTTTATGTATTTTGGATTGTTTTTTTTTGTTGTTTTGTACTTTTTGTTTGTCTCGTATTTATGTAGATTATAGTGGAGCTTATCTCCCCGGGCCTCTACTGAAAATGGACTTGTATCCAGTTGGACTAGCCCGGTTAACAAATGTAAAATAAAATAAAAATAAAATAAAAAATACTGCCAATTCTACATCTGAACTTCAGCAACTCACCCAATGTGCCCTCACTTCTACTGAAATATGGATGACCATAAATAATCTAGTACTAAACCCCCCCAAAAAACTAAACGTGTGCTATCTACCCCTAAAAAAAACTGCCATAAACAAGAACGAATTTACTATTCATTCATAAGATAGCACTATCGTTGAAGTTGTCCCAAACACTGCCAAACTCCAAGAACCAGAAATACACAAAGGCAAAGGACCACCATGAGCTGGAATCAACAATTTATTTAGCTCTTTCGTCATTTGTGAACTATGACTTCTTCAGAATAAATGCAGTAAAAAAAGACTCGCGCGCACACACACACACACACACACATATATATATATATATATATATATATATATATATATATATATATATATATGACCCCACCCTAACCTTAATTAATTAATTAAAAAGGTTGCCATTAGTTTTTAAAATGCCAATACTCAAAAATATATACACATGTGAAACAATATATCATGTAACACAACTTCCTATGCTTCTGTTGTGAAACACACATATTCATATATATATAAAACATCTATTAAGTCCTAAATATATAATAAAACTATGATATAGTAACCCTAAAATATCTAACATGAATTTAAAAATAAAACTCTGATTTGAGTTTTAAGAAGCTAACTAATGATATAACTTCATTTAAACCTGGGGGGTACACTGTATTGACTGTCAATTGCCACAGCAATTCTTTATACTCTAAAAAGGTTTCACTGCATCCCCCTCTCTCATCCAAAACTACATGTTCAAGTACATGAAATTTAAAATTATGTTCTGGAAACTGAATGAGGTGTTTTGCCAAAACATTTTTACTATTACCTCTCCCTATATCATAAGTGTGCTGTTAGATGCGTGCCCTGAAAGCATTTTTAGTTTTCCCCACATAATATCTTTCACAAACCTGACACAGGGCTAAATAAACAACATTTTTGGTACCACAATTACTCTTGTGCCAAGATCGCACTACCCCATAGCAAGGTATTTCAACATAATCTCCCTCTAATATAAACCTACACTGGGAACAGTGGCCACATTTCGTGGTATATCCACCCTGTTGCATACTTTTTTCACTCTTACTTTCTAACATATTTTTATACTAATACTTTTTTTACATACCACTTTGGGTTTTTCTCCTATTTTACTCACCACTTGTTCATCATACTTCAGTAAAAAGCAATTTTTATACAATATATCTCTTAGCTCAGAGAACTGGGGGGTATATGTCAAAATCCATGCCCTCCCAAAGGAACACTGATTATCCATTGTGGTACTACTTGTAATAGTATTAATGTTTTCTGGTTCGGGTTCTGGGCCCATGCCCACACCTAAACCCAAAAGTGGAGAAAAATGTCCTTTTTCCCTTTTCTCAATGACTTCTTGTAGGATTGGTTCTAAACATTCGTGTGGATACCCTCTTTTACTCAACATAACACATCTCTTTCATTATAGAACATATCAATCTCACTTATCATCCTGGCTAATCTAACCCCCTGTCCTTTAACAAGAGACTTTTTTTGGTGTATGGGGTGACAGCTTTCAATGTGTAATAATGTGTTCGAGTAAGTGGGTTTCCTATAAATAGTTGAAGTAAATTTCTTCATCTGCCTATTTTTATCAATCCAAATATCCAAATAGTTACTATACTCACTATTAGTTTCTATAGTAAATTGTAAGAAAATGGTACTGATATTCAAATAGTTGAAACATTCCTGTAACTGATCCTGGCCCCCTCCCCACAAAATAAGGATGTCATCTAGGTATCTGCCAAAAAATTAACATAACTTATATTGTTCTATAACAAAGACCTTTGTAACCTCCCATTGTGTAAACACTATATTAGCAAACATGGGGGCACAAACTGCCCCCATGGCAACACCAGAGGTTTGTCTGAAAAGTTGACCTTCAAACAGAATGAAATTGTTTTCTAGAACCAACTCCATTAAGGTCCTAAATGTAAGTATTCGATCATGTAAGTATTGGGTATTCTTACACAAAAAATCATAAAATAATTCCACACCCTCTGAATGTGGAATAACATTAAACAAATATTTCACGTCAATTGTTACCCATATGCTATCTTCACTATACAAATCTTGCTTAATTTTTCTAAGGCAATCCCATGAATCAGTAATAATATGGGAGAATTTAATCAAACATTTTTTAAGATGATAATCCAAAAATTTGGCTATTGTTAAGATCTTACATACTTTTGCATCAACAATTGGTCTTAAGGGAGGGTGGGTGGTGTCTTTGTGGATCTTTGGGATCCCAAAAATCATAGGGATCCTTGGATTAGCTTGAGTCATAAATTCATACTCATTTTTTTTGTATCTGGTCATTCATCAATAATTCATACAAGGTGATGTCAATTTTCCTATAAGCTATATTTAACTCATTGACTGACACTTGTTCATAACCATCACCATATAAATGACACAACATACTATCCACATATTTTTGCTGGTCCATCACCACCAACCATCCCCCTTTATCCAGCTTCATTTTTATTTATTTATTTATTTGCAGTTGTTTAACCAGGATAGTCCATTGGGCCTAATGAACCCATTTTCAATGGAGTCCTGGGGAGAAAAGTTCCTAAATACATATTACACAAAGATTAATATACACACAGATTGCATGTAGATTACAGAGGTAAACAAACTAAGCTTAATATACACACACACAGACTGCAGGTTCATTACAGAGGTAAACAGACTGATGAAAAGTATTTCAATCAAGGGAAATGATATCAAAAATTTTTTTTTTTTTTTTTTTCAGTTGGAATGAGGATAGGTAGTTAGATGGAGTAGGGTCAGGAGTTACTAGGTACTAGAGACAGGCAAGAATTTGTTATCTGGAATTTGAGAAAGGAAGGGACAGGGTGAATGAAGTAGAGTGTTGGTTATGAGGGATGGGAGCAGGAGCATTCCCATGTGGAAGTTAGATGAGAGTGGAGTGATTTTTTAAAGGATTGGAGGCTAGTAGTGGTACGAATGGAGGGGGGAAGGGAGTTCCATAAGTGAGTTAAAGAGAGTGACAGGAGGTATTGTCCTGGGGGGTGGAGTGGTCGGTAAACTTCTATAAGGTTTTGATTATTAGATCTGAGAATTCTTTGTGTGTGGTGCATTTTAAAGGTAGTGGCGAGGGAGGGACAGAGGGAAGGCTGGAAGGTGAGTTTATGGGCATAGGTGAGCTGAACATAGGATAGGTAGTTTGGTAGTTCTAGCCAGTTTAGTTTGTTGAGAGATTCACAGTGATGTGTTGATGATTTGTTGCTAGTGGCGAATCTGGCAATTTTATTGTAGCAAGAAGACAGTTTGGTTTTGAGAGATGATTGTAGATTTGTTAGAAGGGGGGCTCCATAGAGAAGGGAGGGTAAGAGAAATGTAGTAGAGAGAGTAAATTTGGTAGTTGAGGTGAGAAACCGATTTTGTCGGTAGAGCATATCAATTTTTTGGTGGGTTTTTTTATGTTTAGTAGTAGATGGGAGTTGAATTTAAGCCTGTTGTCGATTTGAACTCCTAGTAGTTTGGCTTCGGATACCAGTTCAAGAGGTGTAGAATTTTGGCTGGTGATGGAGAATAAATTCTGATTGAAGTTCTTAGTTTTGGAGGAGGTAAAAATCATAAGTTTAGTTTTACTAGCATTGAGTGCAAGATGGTTGTCTTTCATCCATTGCTCTGTGGTAGAGAAGGCATCTTGAGTTAGTTTTAAAAGAGTTGGGATGGATGGGGCAGCACAGATGATTGTGGAATCATCTGCATATTGGATAACGCTAGTAAGAGGGATGGAGTGGTAAAAGTCATTAATGAAAATATTGAAGAGAAGAGGTCCTAGTATGGAACCTTGAGGGACACCTGTGGGGTGTTGAGGAAGGAGGAGGTGGCCTTATTCCATTTGACTGCTTGTTGCCTATTGGAGAGATAGCTGGTAAACCATTTGAGGGAAGAGGGTGAGAGGTTTAGGTTATCTAGTTTAGTAAGAAGAAGGTTATGAGAGATAGTGTCGAATGCCTTAGAGAGATCGAGAAGGATGGTAGATACAGTGAAGCCAAGATCTCTAGCTTTATTCACAGTTTCAAGGAAGGAAAGGAGAGCAGTCATAGTGCTATGATGGGGTCTGAATCCATGTTGGGTAGGGGTTAATAGGTTGTTGTCCAAGAGATGGGGGAGGAGTTGAAGGTGAATGCATTTCTCTAGGATCTTAGAAATGGGAGAGAGGATGGTGATGGGACGGAAGTTGGAAATATTAGTATTGTTACCTCCTTTGTGCAGGGGAATGATATAAGCTTTTTTCCAGATTTGAGGAACAAGACCTTCTTGGATAGAGCGGTTGATTAGGATACTGATAAATAAATTGTCCCCCCTCCATTCGTACCACTACTAGCCTCCAATCCTTTAAAAAATCACTCCACTCTCATCTAACTTCCACATGGGAATGCTCCTGCTCCCATCCCTCATAACCAACACTCTACTTCATTCACCCTCTCCCTTCCTTTCTCAAATTCCAGATAACAAATTCTTGCCTGTCTCTAGTACCTAGTAACTCCTGACCCTACTCCATCTAACTACCTATCCTCATTCCAACTGAAAAAAAAAAAAAAAAACATTTTTGATATCATTTCCCTTGATTGAAATACTTTTCATCAGTCTGTTTACCTCTGTAATGAACCTGCAGTCTGTGTGTGTGTATATTAAGCTTAGTTTGTTTACCTCTGTAATCTTCATGCAATCTATGTGTGTATATTAATCTTTGTGTAACGTATTTAGGAGCATTTAAGAGTATATTAAGCATAGTTTGTTTACCTCTGTAATCTACATGCAATCTGTGTGTATATTAATCTTTGTGTAATATGTATTTAGGAACTTTTCTCCCCAGGACTCCATTGAAAATGGGTTCATTAGACCCAATGGACTATCCTGGTTAAACAACTGCAAATAAATAAATAAATAAAAATGAAGCTGGATAAAGGGGGATGGTTGGTGGTGATGGACCAGCAAAAATATGTGGATAGTATGTTGTGTCATTTATATGGTGATGGTTATGAACAAGTGTCAGTCAATGAGTTAAATATAGCTTATAGGAAAATTGACATCACCTTGTATGAATTATTGATGAATGACCAGATACAAAAAAAATGAGTATGAATTTATGACTCAAGCTAATCCAAGGATCCCTATGATTTTTGGGATCCCAAAGATCCACAAAGACACCACCCACCCTCCCTTAAGACCAATTGTTGATGCAAAAGCATGTAAGACCTTAACAATAGCCAAATTTTTGGATTATCATCTTAAAAAATGTTTGATTAAATTCTCCCATATTATTACTGATTCATGGGATTGCCTTAGAAAAATTAAGCAAGATTTGTATAGTGAAGATAGCATATGGGTAACAACTGACGTGTAATATTTGTTTAATGTTATTCCACATTCAGAGGGTGTGGAATTATTTTATGATTTTTTGTGTAAGAATACCCAATACTTACATGATCGAATACTTACATTTAGGACCTTAATGGAGTTGGTTCTAGAAAACAATTTCATTCTGTTTGAAGGTCAACTTTTCAGACAAACCTCTGGTGTTGCCATGGGGGCAGTTTGTGCCCCCATGTTTGCTAATATAGTGTTTACACAATGGGAGGTTACAAAGGTCTTTGTTATAGAACAATATAAGTTATGTTAATTTTTTGGCAGATACCTAGATGACATCCTTATTTTGTGGGGAGGGGGCCAGGATCAGTTACAGGAATGTTTCAACTATTTGAATATCAGTACCATTTTCTTACAATTTACTATAGAAACTAATAGTGAGTATAGTAACTATTTGGATATTTGGATTGATAAAAATAGGCAGATGAAGAAATTTACTTCAACTATTTATAGGAAACCCACTTACTCGAACACATTATTACACATTGAAAGCTGTCACCCCATACACCAAAAAAAGTCTCTTGTTAAAGGACAGGGGGGTAGATTAGCCAGGATGATAAGTGAGATTGATATGTTCTATAATGAAAGAGATGTGTTATGTTGAGTAAAAGAGGGTATCCACACGAATGTTTAGAACCAATCCTACAAGAAGTCATTGAGAAAAGGGAAAAAGGACATTTTTCTCCACTTTTGGGTTTAGGTGTGGGCATGGGCCCAGAACCCGAACCAGAAAACATTAATACTATTACAAGTAGTACCACAATGGATAATCAGTGTTCCTTTGGGAGAGCATGGATTTTGACATATACCCCCCAGTTCTCTGAGCTAAGAGATATATTGTATAAAAATTGCTTTTTACTGAAGTATGATGAACAAGTGGTGAGTAAAATAGGAGAAAAACCCAAAGTGGTATGTAAAAAAAGTATTAGTATAAAAATATGTTAGAAAGTAAGAGTGAAAAAAGTATGCAACAGGGTGGATATACCACGAAATGTGGCCACTGTTCCCAGTCTAGGTTTATATTAGAGGGAGATTATGTTGAAATACCTTGCTATGGGGTACTGCGATCTTGGCACAAGAGTAATCGTGGTACCAAAAATGTTGTTTATTTAGCCCTGTGTCAGGTTTGTGAAAGATATTATGTGGGGAAAACTAAAAATGCTTTCAGGGCACGCATCTAACAGCACACTTATGATATAGGGAGAGGTAATAGTAAAAATGTTTTGGCAAAACACCTCATTCAGTTTCCAGAACATAATTTTAAATTTCATGTACTTGAACATGTAGTTTTGGATGAGAGAGGGGGATGTAGTGAAACCTTTTTAGAGTATAAAGAATTGCTGTGGCAATTGACGGTCAATGCAGTGTACCCCCCAGGTTTAAATGAAGTTATATCATTAGTTAGCTTCTTAAAACTGAAATCAGAGTTTTATTTTTAAATTCATGTTAGATATTTTAGGGTTACTATATCATAGTTTTATTATATATTTAGGACTTAATAGATGTTTTATATATATATGAATATGTGTGTTTCACAACAGAAGCATAGGAAGTTGTGTTACATGATATATTGTTTCACATGTGTATATATTTTTGAGTATTGGCATTTTAAAAACTAATGGCAACCTTTTTAATTAATTAATTAAGGTTAGGGTGGGGTCATATATATATGTATGTGAGTCTTTTTTTACTGCATTTATTCTGAAGAAGTCATAGTTCACAACTGACGAAAGCGCTAAATAAATTGTTGATTCCAGCTCAAGGTGGTCGTCCGCCTTTGTGTATTTCTTGTCCCAAACACTAAACTTTTAGGTGTCATCATAGATGAAAACCTAATTTGGCCTGCATACTCACAGCAACATTAAAAAGACACATCAAAAACTGGGCAAGCTCTACAGACACAAATACTTCCTCAACTAGTCTGCAAAACTATCGCTAGCCTCTTCCTTTCTGCTACCATCTCTTCATAGGTTCATAGGTAGGTACTAAGCTATCCGCCCTGGGGCCTATATAAGCCTAGCCAAAAAGGTTCCCTGGCTTTCGCCACCCAAGAAAATTATTTTCCTGTGCTCCTGTCAAGCAGTGACGCAGAAGTGATCCCCGGGGTGAATTTTCTATTTCCCATCCAGTCGTCAAGATTTTTCTTAAAGAGGGCTAGTGAGGAGCTTTGCTTGGCATGCATGGTTAGTTTATTCCAGAGTATGGGAAGTCTCTGGGACAGGAATCTATCCCTCCAGCATGTTCTGTTTACTGTGGTGACAAGGTTTAGATCTCTGGAGCATGTAGTTAGGAAAGACTGGGATTACTTTAAGTGTAGCATGTCCAACAGCTCTGGGTTTGACATAGCTTTGTATGTTAGGCAGAGATCTCCTCTAAGCAGGCAATATGCGACGGAGTACAGCTGGAGTTTTTTTGAGACGGTATGCGTATGGCATCTGTTTGAGGCCGGTAATCCTCTTAGTGAGGTATTTCTGTGGCTTTTCCAATTGCTGTAGGTGACTTGTGAGATACATGCCATACGGGGCATTGTACTCTATAATGGTTCTGATGAGGGATGAGTAGAGAGGAACAATAACCTCTTTTTTTCTAGAGGAGAACCCTTTTGTGATGAGGTGTGCCATGCAGAAGGATTTTCTGACTACTGTGGCGATGTGGTTATCAAAGAAGAGACTACTGTCCACCTGTGTCCCGAGGTCTCTTATCACACTTTCAGTGTTTAGTGAGCTACCACCTATGTGGTAGTTCATGGGTACCAAGTTTTTCCCAAAGGGGATGACAATGCACTTTTTGGCATTGAGCTTGAGGCCATGACTTTGACACCAAGCATCTGTGTCTCTGAGGGCCTTTTGGAGAATGTCTACATCATTAGGTGATTCTATTATGTCTGCAAGTTTGCAGTCATCTGTGAACTTTGCTAGCCAAAGACTTCTTGTGCTGGCCTGCACTTCAGAGAAGTAGATGCCGAACAGGAGAGGACCAAGGACCAAACCCTGTGGTACTCCACTTTCACTGCCCTGAAGTCAGACTTGGAGTCGGCTACTTTTACTGTGTGGGTTCTGTCAGTGAGCCAGTTGGCCACCCATCTTGTGACATAGGGATTTATGCCCAGTTTAGTGAGTTTATCTAGAATTCCAGAGTGGGAGATGGTATCAAAAGCCTTGGCGAGGTCAAGACAGGCTGTGTGCACTACCTTGCCCTCGTCTACAGCTCTAGTGACTGCTTCAAAGAAGTCAATCAGGTTTAGTAGACATGATCTATCTTTTACAAACCCAAACTGAGTGGGGTCCTGGGTTTGGAGGTTACCTATGTCTTTATTTATAAGCTCCAAGATGATACATTCCATGGCCTTGCAGACCAAGCTCATCAGGCTAATGGGGCAGTAGCTTCTGGGGTCCATGGTGGGACCCCCTTTGCGGAGAGGGATAACCGTAGCTGTGCACCATTCAGTAGGCACGTAGCCTGAGATGTGGCTATGACTGAATATGGTACTTGGGTGGGGTGCCAGTTTGTTCTGTAGTTCGTGCAGTACGCAGCCTGTGATGTTGTCTGGTTCTATGGCTATTGTGGTCTTTAATTGTTCATCCGTGATTACAGGGGCTTTGCATTCTTCCGGTATTAAGATGGGCCCTTTGGAGGGTGAGAGGGGGTAAAGTTAGCACTGAACCTATCTGTCAGAATGTTGGCAATATCATTGGTTCTGTATATTTAGTGCCACTGTGCTGTAGCTCAGAGAAGATCTGAGTGTTGCCATTGAGATTCTTGACATAGCTGTAGAATGCTTTGTGGTTGTCTTTGGAATCAGTGGCAATTTTATTTTCATAACTGGCTTTGGAGGATTTTATGATGGATCTCAGCTTCTTGCTGAGGCTGACCAGGGAGTTCCTCCAATCTTGGGATTTTACTCTTTTTTGCAACAGCTTCTTCCTTCTGTTGTAGAGTTTGTTTATGGCAGGGGAGAACCAGATTGGCTTCCTTTTTTTTGGAGGATAGTGTCTTGGTTCTGTTGGGGATGGCACGATCCATTCAGTTGTGTATGTGCTTATACAGTGCATTTGTGTAAGATTTAGCAGTCATACCTCTATTTTCCATGAAGTTTGCCACTTCTATCTTCAGAAGCATGAAGCTGGCTTTGGAGTAGTTTTTGACGGTGGTTTGCTTAATGGGGGGTGGGGGTGGGATATGGATTTCTAGGGTGATTAGCTTGTGGTTGGATCTGACCAGCAAGGAGTTCACCTCTGATGTGAAATACTGATTACCCATATTGGTAATGACCAGGTCTAGGATACTGCTGCCCATGGTGGGGGTGAGGACAAGCTGATCCAAGGCATTGGAATTTATGAATTCCAGAAAACGTTGAGCAAATGAGTTGGTACATGAGTAGTTTTCCCAGTTGATGGTGGGCTAGTTAAAATCACCCATAATTAAGGTATTGGGTTGTACCATAATATTTTCCAGTATCTTAAGAAATGAAGAGTGGGAAGCCTGGGGCATGGTGGGGGATCTGTAACAAGCTACAACCTGGATTGCAGTCTTGCCCAGTGTTAGTTGCACTTGGATAATTTCAGATGCATTATGTTGAGCAACTAGCCTGGAGATGTGGATATTCTGAATGAATATGGACACTCCTCCACCTTTAGTGTTTCGGTCCAGGTTAGGAGGCCGAAAGGTGTGGTATGAATTTTAGCCTGGTAATGCAGGGGTGCTCTGTGGAGCCTTGAATCAGGTTTCACTCACTGCACAGATGTCGATGTTCTCCATTTTAAGGAGTGCCTCAAGTGAATGCATTTTGAGGTTTAGACTTCTAGCATTGAGTAGCATTACCCTCAGAGTTTGCTTGCTTGTACCTGTTACGGTGGTGAATTTAGCATTTGAACCTTGCCTAAAAAAGGTTCTATATGGTGCCCCTCTTCTTACCAACATCCAGTCCTCTCTTAAATCAAAACTCAACTCATGTTACCATAAAATTGCTAAATTTGTAACCAATGCAAACTACTCATCCCATCATCGTACCTCCTTACAATTACTAAACTAGCTAGACCTCCATCATTATCTTACATATTTACAACTAACCATTGCACACAAACTTCTATTCAAGCCATCAAACTGCCCTGCCCTCTCTTCTCTATTTACTCTGTACCACTCAAACAGATCTCTCTGATCTGAAAACCAACTTCTCCTGAATGTAGAAAAACCCAAACGTTCAGCTAGTCAGATGCTCTATTCCTTTACTACTGCCAAACTATGGAACACCCTCTCACCATCACTCAGGATAACAGCAACGCAGCTCTCTTTAAAAAATCCCTGAGAAAACACCTTTCCTGTCTATGTTCCACAGGTTTATAGGTTTGTAGGATGAAACTAGGCTATTAGCATGAAGACCCTTTTAAGCATAGCCAAGATTTATATCCATGTTCCCAAAAAGTCAGCAGCTGTCCAGCAGGGACACAGGTGGGATTTCAGGGGTGTATATTCTGTTTCCCATCCAAAATTACACTTCCCAAAACCTGAAACTACCTTACACTTTTACTAACCACTACTCTGATATAACTCTTATTCCTTCACTTTACTTACTTAACTACAGTACTCATACTATATTTGCTTACCTATAGTTAAACTGATGATGTCACAATGATCAATTACTTAAACTATAATGTTAATCTAACAATGTACCAAAATATTACCTTTCTCAGTCAATTCTCCACTTCAGTTCATGGATAGCTATGTACTTAACAAGTTGATCTAACGAATGGTATGTATTGTGCATTGTACGAACTGTATATTTTATAGAGGAGATTGTATATATTGTAGTATAGTGAAATAATGTATGTATTGTATTGTATATTTTAGTGGAGCTTTTCTCCCACGGCCTCCACTGAAAATGGGCTCACTATGGCCCAGTGGACCATCCCAGTTAACAAATGCAAATAAATAATAAACAAATAAATCTCCTTTCTACACACCAAATGCAAATAAATAATAAACAAATAAATCTTCTTTCTACACACCCATGTTATCTTTCTTCTTAGAACATTTTCTGCAACTTTATGGAAGCAGTATTCTGATTGGTTGTTATTATTCTCCTTAAGAATCTGCATCTAAAAATCCCACTCTCTCCTTAATTCGTGAACAATCCCCCTTCATCAACATCCCTTTCCATTTTGAATTATAACCTTCTGCTTGTGTCACATATGTGAGCCTTAACTGGGTAGCTCTAAAACATCCCTTCACCTCAGGTAATCTTAAGCCCCCTTGTTCTATTGGGGGGATCGTCCTACCCCACTTATTTCTTGCCCTCTTCACTACAAGATAAAATCCAGACGATTTACTATTAATATAATTCAAGCATACTTCAAAGAAATGCTTCCTCGGTTAGACAGTAAATGTTGGAGGTGTGATGGGAAAGAAAGAGGTAAATTGGAACAACTTTTTTGGGACTGTAATGGGTTGGCAGATTTTAAAAATCCCTACAGAGTACACTGTCAGAAATAATGGGGGGAGCAAATGGCTGTAACTAAGGAAATTATTCTTTTGAGCGTGGGCACAGGATCGAAACTGCCTAGACATAGTAAGGTGTTATTAAGTTTAATTCTGTTGGCTGAGAAAAAAAGCAATTAGTAGGAAATGCAAATGAACATATAAACCAAGTGCATTACAAGTGCTGAGTATTGTACAAAGTATTAAGTAAAAGAGCGATCTTTAGAAAAGGGAAGGAGCAAATTATGTCGAAATAAATGGAACCTGTGGGAAAAAAATATATCCAGAATAATCTTCAGGTGTGAGGTTTAAGCGAAGGCAGGAATCTAATTTATGTATTGATGTACTGAATGTTTATTTATTTATTATTTATTTTATTTTATTTATTTATTTAACATTTGTTTACAAGGAAAGTACAACTTGGAACAAAGCCAGTTTTCAGAGGAGGCCCAGGGAGAAACGCTCCAGTCACGTCTTTTAAACGTGGGAGGAAACCAGAGCACCCAGAGGAAATGTACACGAACGCATGGAAGACATGCAGACTCCCCACAGAAGGCACTCCAGCTGAGAATCAAACTGGCAAACCTCTTGCTGTGGGGTGACAACGCTACTGCTGCACCACTGTGCTGTCTGAGTTGCTATAAAGAAAGAAAGAAAACATATGCAATGTATAATGTGTCTAAATGGAAAACTGTTAATGTGATTTGTTTTCTTTTACATTAATGTATGTGCTCTTATTTCTTAAGTGGTAATTTAATAACGGTGTTAATGTATGTGCTCTTATTTCTTAAGTGGTAATTTAATAACGGTGTTTAAACAAAAATGAACATTTACATCTACAGCATGTCTGGTTTTCAAACAGAGTACATTGGAAACCGCGTAGCAAGCTTTAAGTTGGTTAAGAACTTTATTAACTTGGAACTCAATGTGAAAATCAATGTAGATGTTCTGATCAAATGTGAGGTCTATATTTCTTTGTTGTTTTGCCAGAGTAAAGGTTTTCCAAACGTGTCAGTTGCAATGACAATCTGGGCCTTTTGTAACCTATGAGATGTTCCAAAAAGCACAACAGAGTGTTTTTTTCTGAATGATAAACAGTTTATTGGCATGAAGTTAATTCCAAACAGCTTTGAAGTCTAAAGTTAGCGGTGAATCTTACTAGCTTTTTCAGTGACAATGTCATCTGTATAGAGGATACAACAGGCCTGTGGCAGTTCCCTGGTGAGGCACTTGAGTGAAAACGGGAGAGGATCAGAGACAGGACTGAGATGATTTGATCCATTATATACTCTTTGTAGCAATACCTGTTTCAGAGAAACTGTCAGGGCAAGGCAGTCTGACAATCCAACTGGAAAGGTAGCGTTGAAAACCTGGTATGGCATTATGCTAAATCAAAAATTTGTCTAAAGTGGAGTCTCTAATGCTACCCTGAAAGTTTTGATCATTTGATATGAAATACGATGCGGTACAGAATTCCACACAACAGAAGGCACAAAGGCAACATAATGAAATATATATAGTTGTTTCTAAGCATACCTTTAGGTATCTCAAGCAGCCTAAACAAGAACAGTAGTCGTGTTGCAGATCTGCCACACACATCAGGCTCTGCTCTCTAGGTGATCAGAAGTACTGTAGCAGATCTGCCACACACATCAGGCTCTGGTCTGTAGGTGACTGCCACACACACCAGGCTCTGCTCTGTAGGTGATCAGAAGTACTGTAGCAGATCTGCCACACTCATCAGGCTCTGGTCTGTAGGTGATCAGTAGTGCTGTAGCAGATCTGCCACACACACCAGGCTCTGCTCTGTAGGTGATCAGAAGTACTGTAGCAGATCTGCCAGACTTATCAAGCTCTGCTCTGTAGTTAATAAGTTCTACTTTGGAGAAAATATACCAGCAAACAACTAGCAAGCAGAGATCACATAACTATTATGGCTCTGTAGCAGCACTGACAAAATAGTCAAATTCTACACCAGACAGAAAACATAATTAGTTGTAGATTAGCCCAAGTAAAATCTACTACAATCTAAACAAGAAACCTGTAGGAAGTGATTACTGAAAGGAAGTTGTCAATAAAGACAAAACATTTAATAAAACAAGACTTTTTTTAAGAAACTAACTCCTCATCATAAATGTCACCAGTGCTACTGACTGGGTAAGTTACTTGCCACCCTAATATCCCAAAGCTTTGGGAATCCTCCACATTTTAAAGATATAACAAAAATTCAGTGTCTTTAACAATTTACATTCAACCCCATGGAATTAACTAATCCAGTCAGATACTTGAAAAGAGTAAAAATACAACGCAGAAACAAACCTTTCTTCCTACAGACAAGGTGCTGATGGATCCAAGCATAATTAAACCAACAGTAACTCTGCTCATGTCATCTTAAGAGTATGTGAGTAAACCCTACTGTGGACAGAATGGCATAACGTGCCGCTGCCTGTAATGTAGCAGTACTGCTGTACATAGTAGTGACGGCCACAACCACACTACAACAACAACATTACAAGTACAGTATTACAAGTATAGTACACACATCTGCAAAAAGAGCACATGCCCAGTACTGGCATCTCCACAGTGACAGAAAAAGCTGCAAAAGTAGTTTTCATCTTCTTCCAGTTGGACAATGGCTAACCAACTATGAAACTGTTCTGCCTGCACCTGTGTAAGACATTTGACATATCGTACAACTACAATAGAAAAATCATCTGTTACTCTAACTTTTTATGTGAAAAAAAATCACTTGGTACTCTAACTTCTTATGTGAAAAAACCACGTTACTCTAACTTCTTATGTAAATAGCTTTACCTTTTAAGTTGTAAATGCAGTTAAAACTGACAATAACTAAATGTAGTAGACTGAGACCTAACTTGAGGCTGTTTAGTGCTAAAGCTTGTCGACTTACAGAATCATTCACATTACAAAGCTCTGTTACTATTAGACTGCTATTTTTATACTGCAATCTCTGTTTCACCTGCGATTGTACTGAACGTGCTTCCTTACTTGTGCCCGGGTCACTGCTGAAAAGTGTCTCCAGCCAGCAAATCTACCTAGTAATCAAATCTAAATTAGTAAATAACTCAGGTACTGTAGGAATGGCACTGACGGGGAGTGTACAACAGCTGTGCGGTGTTCTCAAAGAGAACTTCTGAACTTTGCTATAAAAGTCACTCTGTGTTTACCTCTCAGACACTGCACGCACTAGTATGTACCTTGCAGCTATCACAGAACTTTATATGACCTCACCCAGAAACAGTAAGTGGATTGCAAATACCATGATCAATAAAACAGAATCTGTGGCACCTCACAAGTAACACAAATGATGTCAAAGAAAGAATTCACAGCTCGTTTACTGGGATGTGCTGTTAAGAAATGAAACATATAACAATGGTACTCCAAGTTAAGAGAAGAAATGCAATCATTCCAAAAGTGTTCTGAGGACTATGGTGTCAAAAACTGCTGTCAGAGAAGACATGAACAAGCCACTGTGTGTCTACCTAGAGCAGTTCAACCCTGACCTTGTCAAAGGCAGCTTCAGAGCTAGCTGTTCCAGTCTGAAAAGGCCATCATGCTGGTCAGAAGGAATGACTGACATAACTGAGGAGCTCCAGAAAAGAAAGACAATCTTTCTGGAGTGAAAAGTGTAGTTAAAGATGCAATATTACTGAAATTCAATTTCAGTACTGTAATTAAATTATCTTAAATGTATTTTTGTTAATTCTCTCATTTATACAACACTTGTTCAATTCTACAGCCTTGAAAGCTACTTATAGTCTGTTATGTTACAAGCTGCTCTCCTTCAATCCTTAACATCTAATGTTGTAAATGCAGTCTAAGGGCAATGGTGAGAAATTTTGATTTTTTTTTCTGTTTGTGAACATTCCTAGGATATGAAACCCTCTAAATCACAAACAATAGAGCTCGACAATCAAAATTAAATAATAATAATAAAGAAAGAATGAACCAGTTTTAATGAAAACCACATTTGGTATCAAGACCTAGTGATTATACAATGACCCCCCCATTAATATTCCAAAATGTGCACGCTGATTGGTCAGCATACACATCGTAAATCAAAGACTTACACTAATGGAAAAAGGTCCGGTCGCCCGGACTTCTTCCATTAGTATAAGTCTTTTTTTTTTTTTTACAGCGACGGAGAACGCAAGATCTCCGTTGCTTTTTAGAAACCGTCTCGCTATGTTAAAGGAGTTTAACATAGTGAGACAGCTTTAAAAAAATTAACGGAGATCTTCCTTTCTCCGTTGCTTTTTTTAAAGCGGTCTCGCTATGTTAAACTCCTTTAACATAGCGAGACACTTTGTAAAAAGCAACGGAGATCTTGCTTTCTCCGTTGCTTCCACCCACAGCTCTGATGTACTGTGTAAGCATATGCATGCGCAGTATATCAGAACTGCCACAGAATACCAGATAGCTGCAGAAGGACAGCACGGAGGCATTATACAATGCCATTATTTAAGAAAAGTAAGTATTTTTTTCTTAAATAATGTTGTTGTTGTGTCTTTTGGCTTATCCCGGGTTAGGGGTCACCACAGCGGAACTCCGGTCCGCTAATGTTTGGTAGTGGATTTTTACATGCCGAGTTATCAGCCCTGATGCACAGCCTTCAACGAAGGCACGCCAATTCACACATGCCTCCACACAGAAGACACTCTAGCTGAGAATCAAACGCGACAACGTTTTGCTAATGTCATTGTATAATAGCAATAACCCACTTCTGGGTGTGGGTAATGCTGGATTTACCCACGGTTGTCTTTGGCCACTCGTGTTTCGACCTCATGACCAAACCACACCAACTGTGGGTAAATCCAGCATTACCCACACCCAGGCGTGGGTTATTGCTTAATTATACAACAGCTGAAATGTAGAAATTTTACAACTAAGCATAACACACATTCTATAAAAGCAGGCTGAAAAACAGATAAAAGAGGCATTTCCTGTAGCAGGCAAGGTGTTTTACACAATGTGTGGGTATATACATAACAGAGACAAATTTTAGCGTATGTGACAGCAGCTGTAATAGGCAATGTGTACCCGCTATGTCTCCGCAAATAAAATAGCTTTCTTGTTTTTCCTAGGTGGAGTGGGATACCATCGCAGTATCTTTCAAGATAAGGATAACAGTTGTTTAAATAATATCTTCTGGGGTTTTCTTCTGTAGCGCATCTTTTTTATATGCCTTTTATATGCACAATTTTGTTTTATTCTCCCCTGTAAAGTAAACTTTATCCACTTTCTAAGTTATAAGTTCAGCTTGCATTGGTAACCTTAAGAAAGCTTTTAAAAAATCACTTTTCTGTACACAACTGTCTCATCTTGCCTGTAGTAACCACTTTTATTCACTAAATAAATGGATTACAGTTCTGACACCTTTCTCAGATGACAAGTATGCTAATTACTGTCTACTCTCACAGAACAGATCCAGTCTCTTGACAAAATATTAGGAACAAACAGTGTGCTACTGAGAGCAGAGATGATAAAATATGTCCTTTCCTAAACACACAAAAGCTTACCAAATTTTATAACTGCAAAAATTCTGCAATATATTTAGGGGGTATGTTTATCTGAAGTCAATCCACCAATACATTAATAAAAGCTTCCTAAAACAATTCCATTTTTGTTTTATTAGTATAAATGCAATGAGGAAAACCATCATTAAAATGCCTTGTACCCATTGTCCTGTCTCCCTAAGCATGTTCTATCTGAATCAGCACCAAACAGCAGTACATGTACGACATGGGATTCACCCCCCCTTCCCCATCCTCGCACTGATCGAAATGCATTTTAGCTGAATTAGGAATGTAGTATGCATTTTCATTAACTGACATGCATTTAATGAAGCATATGGAAACTGGCGAGATCACGGAATACTGGAGTTAAGGGAGAGAGAAAGATTTGCTGGGGTGTAAGGAATTCCCCATGTCAGAAGTGTGAGGGGTTGCTTCCCTGCAAAAAACTTTTTAGTGTTTTAACGCTTTAGTCATTGATTCCACTTACGACCATTATGATTCAACAAAAATAGCAAGCAACCAAAGTGTTTTTCAACAAATTGACCTACACACCAGACATGGTACTGGTTGGCAAAGCTAATACGTTTGGTTGCCATGACTACATTCTGATGAACCAGTGAAATCTAACCATTGCTCAGTCAGCTTTCTTTCTGTGAGTTCTCCTATTTAAGGACCTGAAAAGGGCAATCAGACTGATCACTTAGTATTTGGGTTTTGGGTTTCACCCTTAATTCGCATTGTACTTATCACTTTGGTGACTGGAGTAGAGCATAGATCCACATGGAACACACTCTGGTTCAGCCCTGGCTGCCATCAAAGCAAACCGAACACACAGTCACATATTACAAAGTCACACCTCAAAGTTTATACACAAATACTTGATACAAACTGCAAAGTTAGTAAAGTAATACTGCACATTGTTGGTTACTCAAATATATATTACTTATAGTGTTTAGTAACGGCTCTGAAGGAAGTGAGAGGGAGGAATAGTGGAGGAAGTGAGAGTGGTAATAGGGAGAAAGTGGGAGTGGTAATAGGGAGAAAGTGGGAGTGGTAATAGGGAGAAAGTGGGAGTGGTAATAGGGAGAAAGTGGGAGTGGTGAAAAAAGAAATAGGAATGAGGGCAGTAGAGGGGTGGCAAGAGAAATGATAAGAGGAAGTTAGTCATGGGTGGAGGCCGAAAGGGCATAGCTAAGATGGGGAGGTGTAGTGCTGCCTGTAGTAGTAGCTGGGAGGGGCTTAACTAGAGAGTCACTAGATCAGCATGAGGAGACTGGGAGTTATGGGTAATCTGGGCATGGCAGGTTTATTAAGTAACTCACTGGTCCCATTACCTGCTGTAATCTCTTTCAGGTTTCTTAACCACTCTTCTGTACCCACCAAGACCTTCTGTGTCAGACTCAGAGTTCATGCTGACAGCCATCAGTCCAGCTCAAATGTTAAATTACTGGTGACTCAACCACAGTGTGCTGGTCTTACAATGTAAAAACACTAACCTGTCACACCCAAATGTGGACAGCCTGATCATTTTTGCAAGAAGTACCTATGTAGCCATGCATTTGGTTTCATTCAAACTGCATTTGTGCCAGCCAGTAATGGTTGCTGTTATACTCTACACTGAACTTTCACCAAGTCCTCTCCAAAATGCCACTGTCAATGGAAACAAGTTAAGACTCTTTTAATTTAATTTTAATTGGCAAAATCAGCAATGTTTGCTGTTTGGGCATATTCCCAACCTCAGCAAACCATACAACTATAAGTATTTGGTAACATCTGAAATCTCGCTACATACCCCTTTGCAGAGGCCCCCTCACTAACATAACTGCCTTCAGTTTAAGATGGTGCTGCACCACTTCAAAGGTACCTTTGTTAACACACTCACCTAGGCTACAGGTGTAAGGGTAAACAAGATCCTCTGTGGGTCACTTCTTTTACTGGAACATGCATGCCAAACAGAAACAAGGCCTGAAAGGCCTATTAACAAGAACTCTTAAGCAAAAGGCCACAAAAATGCAACTGTACTAGTACCAAAATGAAAGGTTCTCTGTGTTGTGGAGCTACAAAATTTTACTTCTGATTCTAATGCATTCTGGAAGGCATGAAATTCTTATATTTCTTCTGCTATCCAAGAATTACATCTCTGAATCCCAAGAATTACATCTCTGAATCTCTTACTTTTTTTACTTTATATGCTGCAGACAAAAAAATCTTTCATTGTCAGTATATCTACTGCCGCCCAACCCTGCACCAAACTCTGCATTTAATTACACAACAGTAGAGGGATTTTGAAGATGTCATTAAAAAAGAATGCTGCCAGCACACACCCATGTAACAGCAGAATTTGTTGCAAAACCTATCTCTCATCTGAATAACAGCGACCTTTTTGATGTCAAAGCTCCTTGATGGCCAGAACACAAAAGTGTCCAACAACAACCCAATAGGAAGATACAGCCCCATTACCCATTAAGTCCTTAGGCAAAGGTCTGCAGAAAATGGCACACATGCAAATTAACCACATCTTCCCCATTTCACACTTCTTTTTGATAAGTAACATGATTTCAAATCTGGGTACAGTGTGAACTGTGTCCTCAGAATTACATAATCCACTTTAGCACAGCAAGAAGAAAACAGCTATGCAGCAGATACATTATCCAAAACTTAACAAAGAACTCTCAAAAGGTCATTCATCCCCTAATTAGGATGGATGCTGTAGATACCAATGTCCAGCATGGTATAGGTCTCTGTCCACCGAACCAAAAGAACTCCCTCTCTCTCGCTTTCAGCTAGGCTCTTTTACCTGTAACTTGAAAAGTAAAAGAAACCTGGGGGAATCAGTACATGGTTTACTGTGATTCTTTGTAAACAAGCTGTGAAAGTATTTCAGGCACAGCACCCTATCAAAAGATGCAGATAATTTGTCTCTTATCAACCAAGCCAACTCAGTCAACTCTGCCAAAAAATGCTGCACTGGGAATTTAATGACCTGGAAGGCTGGTCCCTTACCTACAGACTGGCCATCAATCAAAGAAAAGTCTTTCTTGTCTTATCAACCCAGCCAGCTGATAGAATGAAAGCATTAGCATTTCCATCCCTCATGATATCACTAATCACTAAAGACATTGTGAGCTTGATTAAATGCTTGGGCTTTTAAACAGAAAAGGACAAGCTCCACGGGGAATATGTCTACATTGTATTGTCTAGGTATTAGTGCACATACTCATGAGCACATCAACACAAGTGTACAGTGTATCCAGCAAAACAGTACTTTGCAGGAAAGACCCAAGCAAATGTTACTCACATTGTGCTAACACATCAGCGTTTACAGGGGAGTATTTACTCAGTACAGCACTTTGGAGAGGTTCTCAAGCACTTATAACACTGCAGAATGATACGCAGTAAAAGACACACAAATGATGTGTCACTATTTAGCCACATAGAAGCTGCAGTGGACCTCAGCTGACAGGACACTAGCCTACAACCAAGTAATATTCATCCACGTGTTGTGTTTTTGCTCTTCTCAGGACCATGCTTGATGGGGCTTCCACCTTTGTCCAAATGGTTATTTCCTTCTTGCCCAGGAACCCCACCATCACCCCGCCTTTGCCAACCAAGAATCAGACCATAGGAAGCAGGCCACCTTGCTGGTCCTAGGCCATGGTCTACCCTGATCCACTGTGACCACCTTCCCCTTCAGCAGCTTCTCTAAGTCCACAGGTGCTACAACCCTAAGGGAAGCAGACCTCCAAATGCTAGTTTTTCTTGTAGTTACATAGTGCAAATGCACTATGGTAGAGCAAGCTCACCATACCTTGAGCTCCACATGGCAAACACCTAGTGGTCTTGCTAAACATCATCTATGTGGTGAAACAGAGCTGCCTGCCTATTCTTAGGATTGGCAAGCCAGCACCAGGTAACTCATTTCCACCCCCCACCCCCCGGAAACATACCAAAAACTATTCAGGGACTTCAGACCTCCAGGAATGCAGCTACAAGCTGTGGATACTGCTTTCAGTTGTTCTATTCCCCTGCCAACAGAAGTAGCTTCCTGCAAACGTATGAAATTGATATGTCTACTCTACTTTCAAACAAACAAACAAAAGACTTCCTTGGCAATTCTTGAGATGTGACATCACTGTATCTGAAGATTCTGCTCTGAATGCCACAATCTAGGTGTCAGAGTACTTTAATTTCTTAACATCTCCCATTTGCATACTCCTACATACTCACAGTTACTCACAGACCCTGCTTACCGTCATTTCTGCTCTACATTATTTTTGTTACTTAATACCTATGCTAATGACCTGGACACTACCCGAGTCAAACATCTAAGAGCTACTACCTCCATAAGGTGTGTATAAGTAACAACCACATTGTGTTCATATGTTCATAGCTATATACTAGGCTATCGACCACCAGGGCATTTGTAAGCACAGCTATGCAATCCAACCCAAATGTGTCCCTATGTGTCATGGGTGTTTATTAGCAGTTATGCTAGTTAGAAAGTTTCTTGAGGTTATGCCGGGGGTATGTTAGTTTGGGTATTACTGAACGCCTCTGTCAGTCTTTGTGTACTGAGAAGGAATTATTAATATGTACATGCACCACCTATTCCAGTACCTTATATAAATGGCTAACAAGGGGGAATGGGCCTACAGTTTCCCAACTCGTTGGTTTACCTTACTCTATAGCCGCAATGCCCAGTACAATTTCTTGTGTTAACCTTGCTTCTCACTCAACACTCTTATAAAACATTTTTTCCACTTAAGGTTGCTGCATATATGGTAGCAGCAGGTTAATGGAATGAACAGTATTGCTCAACTGATGTGATTTATTGCAAGTAAAAGCTTCAATATAAATATCCAAGTCTACACAAGAGTGCTTTGAAGAACCTTTGAGGTTATGCAAAAATTACAAACAGAACAAACTGTGTTCAACTGGAATATGCTGTCCATTGTTTGTTATGCATCTAAAGTCTACTAAATGAGCACTTGCATCCTCTATTAGTGACTGATTGATTAGCTGACTGACAGATTGATTGATTATTTCACTGAGTGACCGACTTTAATGGGTAATATGATAAGGTGCCCTCTATTCTCACGACATCTAAGTATGTAATATGCTGAAAAGTTTCTTGTCTGGACTCCACTGCCAGTGGGTATCATCATGACTAAGTTCTGCACACCAGAGTGTGCTGTACTTTGGATGAGATAAAGGACTCATCTGCTTGATTTGGTGGTAGTAAAGATGGATGTAAAAGATCCCACAGCACCTACTGAAAAGAGTGTGAGTCCTTTCTTCATATAAAACCTTATTCACATAAAACATTATTTACAAATTTACACAATTTTATATGTGAAACACAAACACACACACATATATATATATATATATATATATATATATATATATATATATAAAATCATATACATTAATTAATGCAATCATATCTGTCTTATGCTCTCCAACCTTGTACATTTTCATCCTTATTTTCCATACTAGAACACCACTCCTTTTTCCACAGCCACCATATAATTTTTGTAATATTGCTGCCAATATTCCATTAAACATAATTTAATTTATTTCCTTATTCCAAATAACCCATGCAACATAAAACAACTTTTATCTACTTGTTTTACTTGATCTTAATTTCTATTCTTATAATTTCCATATTGAATCATGACCATGTCTATCTTATTCATTTCATTTAAATCTTAAAAAAACTTTACATAACTTTTCCCATAATTTCACCACCATTTGTATTAAAATGTGTTCTTTGTTTTGTTTCTTCCCCATAAAATAAACACATTCTTTCACTTCTCTGTTTGTTTCACTTCTCTTTTTGTATGGCATATTTCCTTTTACTTGTAATTTATTTATTACCAGTCTCCATAAAAAATCTTGACATTCTACACTCTTACAACACCATTTATTTCTTACTTTTATAACTATATATTTTTTCTTGTGGTAGGTTTTTAGTGTTGTCGCCTCACAGCAAGAGGCTCTCCGGTTCAATCTTGGCTTTGGTGTCTTCTGTGCGGAGTCTGCATGTCCTCCCTCTGGTCGTGTGGGTTTCCTGTGGGTGCTCCGGTTTCCTCCCACATCCCCAAAGACATGCTGCAAGTGGATTGGACATGCTAAAATTGGCCCTAGGCGTGAGTGCGTGGGTGTGTGTGTCTTCTGTGGAAGGTTGGGCGCCGGGCTGGCAACTCAACACCGTAAAAACTCTACTGCCAATCATGAGCGGACAAGGTGATCTGCTGTGGTGACCCCTAACCGGGAAAAAGCCGAGAGAGAGAGAGGTTTTTCCATGGATTAACGCAATGATATTGTATCATCATGTTTTTATACCATATTTTTTTATATTTTTCTATCTTATCAATCTTTACCTTCCAAATTCTTAATTTTTGTTGATAGTATTCCACTACCTCATTTATACATTCTTTTTTCTTTTATTTTTTTCATTATTTTCCATTTTTTTCATATTTATATTTAAATATATTACCACTAATCTGTCATCCCCCTCCTCATTTACCCACTTCAATAAATTTAAAGAGGCTGCAAACACCACTGGATTTATTCATTCTTGTCCTGTTTCAGCTTTATTCATATACAAAACTCTTCTCTTTACCGAGTTTAATCTAGAACCCCATATGAATGTAAAAATCACTTGCAATAACTGTTTTTCATATATTCTAGCAATCATGAACACACTTGATAAATATGCTAGTTTATTACCTAATTTTATTCCTAATACTGACATTTCTTTCACTATAAATTGTACTTTACTTATCTGTACCACATCTCCCAGTGGTTTGTTTATATCTTTATTTAATGTTTCTCAATTCTTTTAAGCATTTATCTACACATAATATTACTTCCTTCATACAAATTTTATTTTTAGCAATTATTATAATAATACTATTTAGATATGTCAACAGCACTGGAATCTCTAAGCCTGTCTGCAGCACATACCCTGCATTCTTCATTTTAAAATTCACCTCAATCACTATCACATTATAACTAAAGCAAGGAAAAGGCAACTCATAGGAGATCCTTCTCTTGTACCACACCCCATTTCTATTTCTTTACTTAACCATTTACCAAAATTCTTATTACTATTGTATGCTAACATACAAACTTTCCTAATTTTATTGCTTTAACTGTATATCTTCATTAGTTTGCACCATGCATGTTCTAATGTATCAAAAACGTTACTGATGTCCCCCACCATGAGTTTCACATCAGCTCTTTTATTTATATCATCCACAATTTTTGTCACTATTATTAACAATTCTTGACACCCCTTCCCCTTTATACGATATAGCCTTTCTTCTATTATATTTTCCATTATACCTTCCAGTCTTTTCTGTATCACTTTCATAAATATTGTAATTTGTGTTAATACTATTGGTCTCCAATTTTTATATCTTTGTTTTCTCCCTTTTTCCATATAAATTTTAATATTCACTACACAACAACTTGTAAGTAAAACCTTCATTTAACTATTCATTCAAAACATGTAAAAAAAATATTTTTTACGACTCCATTAGATGTTTATACATTTAATATCCTAGCCCATCTGGGCCTGCAGCTGGATGTATATTTACCTGTCCAAGCACTTCATCCAACTCATATAATCTCTTTTTCAAATTTCTTATTTTCTTGTTCTGAGAATTTTTAACCTCCCATTTTCTGTTATATTTTTTTCTTTTTTCATTTGAACATTTCTTATACATAACAAACTACAATATTCATAATCTGCACCTGTGTTCTTTTTCCCTCTCATTTTTCATTTTTAGTTTCTCTCATTATACTGAACTGCGGTGGTGGTGCTGCAGTAGCGTTGTCGCCTCATAGCAAGACGTTGTCCCGTTCGATTCTCAGCTAGAGCGTCTTCTGTGTGGAGGCATATGTGAATGGGTATACCTTCGTTGAAGGTTGTGCATCAGGCCTGGTAACCCGGTATGTAAAAATCCACTACCAATCATTAGCGGACCGGAGTTCCGCTGAGGCGACCCCTAACCGGGAAAAGCCGAAAGACACAAACAAACAAAAGTTTCTCTCATTATACTGCTATCTTCCTTCACTATTTTACTTAAATATGTGGATACTTCTCTTTTTCTTTGTAAAAAAATTTGTTTAAAGAATAACTCCTTAATTTTCCTCATGATTTCTTTTAAATATTTCTTTTCCTTTTCATAATACTCTCTTTCATTCTTCTCTAAATCATTTGTATATCTCTCCACACTTTTTTTTCTCTGCCTTACTTATCTTGGTCTGTCACTGTTAATAACCTCTTTTGTAGTTATTTTTAAAAATAATCAACAATTCAGACCAATTAGCGTAAAATAACCATAACTGCAATACTATTTTTTCCTTTTAAATTCCATTCTTTTTTCATTCCTCCTTTTTATACCTTTGCCTGTTCTAATATATACTTTATTTTCATTTACTTCTGTCCATATTATCAAACGATCCATAAATCCTGTTATAACAGCCCCTCCTTCTGCTCTACATATTTCTTCTGATAGGATAGAGTAATCAGTCTCATATTTAAGAACCTCTCTTCTATAAGTCCAGAGGTTTCTATTCCAAATAGCCACTTTACCATATTTCATAATGCTTCTCGTTTTTCTTACATCCTTTCTTTTTTTTCTTTTGCCTATTACATCACAACTGAAGTCTCCTGCCATTTTAATATTGACATTTACTACTACATAATCTAAAACCTGTTGGAATAAGTTCTCCCTTTCCTTGCAATTAACATAAACAGACACCATAATCCTGCGCACTTTTCTGCCATTTTAAATCTATGACAGTTTCCATTTCTCCCTTTCACTACTTTCTAATTTATATGCTCTTCATCAATCATTTCTGAATCTTTTTTTAGTCCATCTTATCTTTTCTTATAGTCTGTTTCTTCTTTTCCTAAATTTTCTATTTCCACTTCCAACCCCTTTTACTACATTTCTTGTCTTCTCTCTTTTTTCACTGTCTTTCTCATTAGTTTAATTTTTACAATCCATCCACAGACATCCAGTTTGATTATATTTATGACAAAAACAGCAGCAGTGGGTTCAGGAACAAAAGCCAGCTTACAGTTTATCCAAGAATTTATTCAATAAAACACACGAAAAGTGTAATCACATAAAAATCCAAAAGGTAGAAACAGTATTCTAAGCATGGTGTCAGCCTCGGGTTTTCCTGCAGCCATTCACCAACACAAAAAAAAAACTCATTCTGTCCCATAGAATTATTCCAGGTATTTGAAGCACTATAACCTTCACCTGGAGGTCGATTAACTATCCCAGTCATCCCATGCTGTGAACAAGGGTTTTAATTAGATAAAGTTCCATTTATAGGGGTTAAATCTGTATTATCAAGCATTCCTGCTTCCTGGTTTGCGTTATTGATGTCATTGATGGCCACAGCTGCTCCTACAGCCTGAGCGTGCAATTCGCTCTAGCCTCTCAGACATAAGTTCTATATGATTAAGGAGATTCTCCATTGACTGGCCAAATGTCTGAGAGAACAAGAACTGTTGTGAATCAGTCCCTTGACCCTCTGCTGTCATAATAACAAACCAGTAAAAAACATAGTAGGCCACACAAACTCCAAATGACCAAAACAGCAGCAGTGGGTTCAGGTACAAAACCCGACTTAGTTTATCCAAGAATTTATTCAGTAATTCAGCATTTTTACATATACTATTTTGACAATGGCATGATTTTGGGGGATTGGTATGTTATTTGCTATATATTTTAGTGTGTTTTTTTATCATGCCATGGGTTCTGTGGTAGAATTGTATTGTGATTGTTGAATATTTATAAACTTTATGAATATTCATTATATGGTTTTATTTTATTGGCTCAACGTTAATTGGGGGTGGATCTGTTTGTTTAAATTGAGCTCAGTAACAGTTTTCTAATTTCCTTGAAAAAGTCTCTGATTCACCAGAGACAAAAGCGCTTAGAATACTGTTTCTACCTTTTGGATTTTTATGTGACTACACCTTTCATGTGTTTTATTGAATACATTCTTGGATAAATTGTGAGTCGGTTTTGGACCTGAACCCACCGCTGCTGTTTTTGTCATTTGGAGTTTGTGTGGCCTACTTCATTTTTTATTGATTACATTTACATTTCAGTTCACATTTTTTGTATTTTGACTCATTTTCCCACATATATAACATTTCTTTTTCTCACAGAAATTTACCAAATGCCCCTTTCCACAAAAAAACATTTTGGGTTGCCCCCAATATTTTATGAAACCCCTATTATCTTCAACATTTATCATGTAGGAATAGGAATAATTTCTTCCATTTCCATTTTCAGACCAGCATTATAATCCCATCCAAAAGTCTATACACCTCTGCTGTCATTAACCTTTGAAATGATCATTACTTCTTTAGTTTTTTAAATGTCTCTTCAAAGCTTCTCTTTCCACTTTTGTGTGAAATTGTTCATTTAATTTATGTTTGTGTCTCTGTCAGATACTTTCACCACATAAGCACTGGGATTATCATTTTGTTTTTTTTCATAGTCACATAGGACACCTTCCATGCCATAAGCAGCCTCAAAAATAATGTCACAAAAAGTCTCTTTATTTATTAGGATAACAGCTCTTACTTCTTGGAGTTTTACTCTCAATGAAAGTAACATGGTGTCCCAAACTTCATACCTACTCAATTTCTTGTCTTCTTAGTTTTGCATTCTTACTATGTATTTTTTTCTTCACACTATCATCTATTCTTTTCTTTTCTTTCTGCTCTCCAGACCCATTTACCACATTCTGTATACAGTTCCTTCTTTTGCCCCGTGTCACACTTTAAAAGCACCTCTGAATCTTCTTGAACTGTTTCCATTATCCCCCCGGAAACATCTTCTCCATTTTCGGGTTCACTCTGTTCAACGATCCCTTTAAGTACATCATCCCACAACCCTTTTGAATGGAGGGTTGTAACACAGTCTTCTGTCACCACTTCTTTTGAATCTGCAAATAAATTAAGCTGAAAAAAAAAACGAGATTCCAAATCCTCCAAAAGTCACCAACAATGCCTTGTTTACTGACATTCACCTTCGCTTCTTCTGCCTCTCTATCCTTCTTACGCCATCCTCCCAGTCATCACTGCACTAGGAATGGGAAGTACATGATCACTCGATAACTCCAGAGTTACAAGTAGCAGAAGTTCCACAATGACCTGGCAAAATTTCCCCTAACAGTATAACTACCACCTCAGGTCTCCCCTGAAAAGAGGCTAGTAATCCAGTGGGAGTAATCAGGTCAACAAAAGATAAATAAAATAAATTTTAGGAATGACTGGTGCCTTCCTTACAGTCTATCTTAGCTGCACACACCCAGCCAACACTGCTGCTCATACAGACTATAAGGAGATCTTTTAGCCAAAGACTCAAAAATAACCCAGGACATAAATTTGCCTGTCAGACACTCTTTGAAGACCCTGCTGATCATCCACATCAGTGTGCTATCAAAATCACTCTTTCCCATTAAACCCCACTAATGGCCAAAGAGAAGATAAATCTGTCATAACCATACTCCAATAACCAGGCCCTCTTGGC
The DNA here is from genome assembly GCF_019279795.1 of Protopterus annectens. NCBI lineage: Eukaryota > Metazoa > Chordata > Ceratodontiformes > Protopteridae > Protopterus > Protopterus annectens. The sequence continues at coordinate 169,885,645 of NC_056748.1, forward strand.
ACTGACAGTGTTGTGCAGCTATGATATAGGACCCATAATGTCAGCCTGTTATCACAGCAATTCCATTTCACTGGTCCCCACTCCACAGTGCACCTGATAATCTGAAGAGTTACATCATACCCACCCATCAGTCATCCAAACAACCCTCAACTTAATACTAAGTGGAGCACAAATTCAAAGCCGTCTTTGTCACCTTAGGTGTAAACAATGAATTAGAAAACAAGGTTATTCTGTTCTTATAAAAAAAACAGTGAGGGTCAGAACTCATGAGATCTTGTAATTCTGAAACCCTCCTGGTTGATATTACAGCCACCAACAAACGATTGAAAACACTGTATGTAACTCTCCAAAAAAAAAAACAAAAAAAAAAAAAAAAAGCTAACATAGTATTTTGGAACCAAAACCCTCGTAGGTGGCTTACAATGTAACACTCCTTTCAAGAATTTGTTTCTCAGTTAATATGACATACATCTCATATAGCACATGTACAGTCACTTGCCCACAGGTTTTTTTTAGAACAACAAAGAAACTTCTTCCACTATGACAAACCAAAGTTCCTAGTGTTGGTTTTCCTGGATTCCTACATAATCCTCAACACCGCTGTAGAAAAGTAATTGTAAAGAATGAAAAGTTCAGCAGCTAAGCTATCAAATACAGCATGCAAAGTCCAGAACTGGCCATAATGCTGCAGCAAGAAATCTTCTCCAATAGATAGCATCTAAGACTTAAATGAAACCCATCTAGAAGGAAAAACAAAAGCTGCCCAACCATCTTGCAGTCGATATAATCAGTCATATATTTGCTCTCTTGCCTCTGTGACCATGGAAGGAACTGGTACAGGAGACCCCCATTTATGATTAAACAAGTACGTCCTACACACTTGTGAGAAGGTATACCATGTGTACAATTTCTTCTGAAGAGAAGACAGAGAGACTGTAAAGTCAATATGAATAAGGCAAAGACTATGGTACAGCTGCCATCTGTCAAGACAAGAATTACCCTGATTCAAAAGTCACTCCACTCACTTGCCAGAGAAACTGCTCCAAGTATTGATGGTAATGGATCAGAAGTCACATCACCTTAAAAAGATTTTTAAAAATTACTTTCATAACACATAAGCAGGCTTTGTAGGCAGGATGTAATACCACATATGGGTGTGTGTGTGTGTTTTTTTGTTTTTTTTTTTATGTTTTTTGGTTCCCTCAGACTTCATCCTACCAGCAAGGTCCCCAGTTTCCCACATCCACATCATGTCTATCAACCACACTCCTACTCCCTATTGGACTTACTCTGGTATTGCTGGGGCCAGTTGTGGATATTAAAGGCATCCTGGGGCTACAACCATCTACATTTCTATCTGGGGGTGTGTGTTGTATTACCAACACACACCCTTTCCCTGACCCACGCAAGTTGATTGCTTCCAAGGGCAACTCCCCTCTTTGGACTTATGGAACATAATCAATGAGCTTGTACCCACGACAGGCATGTCCATCATTCCGTCCCTGCCACTCTGTCAGTCACCCAAGTTGCTAATTGAATCCTGGTCAGCTGGGCTGTAGTCAGGGCTTTATCACTCTGTTCTACCAGACAGTCTACAATATAGGTATATTCTTTACAGTTTTCATAACTGTTGCTGTGGACAGAAAATAGCAGTAATGTTTTGAAAATCCTGCACTTTGTCAGTTTCAAATATCCATTCTGTTCTTAGTTTGACCCTCTCTAAAATGCCCATATCTCTTGTGACGCTTTTAGATTTTCTTATAAAATGTTCATGACAAGAGACTTGGATACTCAGCTCTATGCTATACAGTCCAAGAGTTAATAATTCTAAATGCAAGGAAATTAGATTAGACATGTCCAAACCTTATGACTGCCTTAGCAGTCAACATGTAAAATCTCAGACATTCTGCTTTCAATAAGCTAGGCAACTCCAGTTAACGCTCTACGCTTTGAATGCACATCATCTTTCCGTTCTGGGTTGATCGTCTCTATCTGCACAACCAAGCTATCTGGCTCTGAGGGAGTCACTTAACCAGATACAACTCCTGGTGCACAACCAAGCTAGCTGGCTCTGAGGGAGTCACTTAACCAGATACAACTCCTGGGCCAGCCCTGAAAGGAGGCACTTGTGCTTAGTGTGATGACCTACTTAACAAGTAAATAAAATAAAATAAACCTAACCTTTGTATTGAATATCATAAGTGCTTTAGGATGTTGAAAGGGATAACATATATAAACCTATAGAGAATACAAAGATGTTTCTGTATACACCCCTCTGACAAGTTTTGGCACTATCACTAAAAGATAGTTCTTGGATGAAATCATGTTATCAAGGTTGACTTTTCAGCATCTGAGGTTACAAAATGTACCAGCCTGAATCGCACAATTCCTGTTGGTACAGTGCTGCTCTGCTGGCTTTTGTTTCAAGATGGCGCAGTGGTGCAGCGGCAGCGTTGCCGCCTCACAGCAAGAGGTTACCCGCTTCGATTCTCAGCTGGGGTGCCTTCTGTGTGGAATCTGCATGTCCTCCCTGTGTTCGTGTGGGTTTCCTCTGGGTGCACCAGTTTCCTCCTACGTTACAAAGACAAGCACCTGGAGTCTTTCTCCCTGGGCCTTCCCTGAAAATTGGCTCCGTTCCAAGTCGGACTTTCCTGGTTAACAAATGATAAATAAATAAATAAAAAATAAAAATAAATTCAAAAGCTCATTATGTGGGAGCAGAAAACCTCTCTATACATCATCGTGACTACATTACGAGAACAATGGCCATGTTAATTACATCATTTATCAGTGGCAAAAGAATTACATTAATGCGCAGCCCAGTTGTATAATCAACTTACAAATTAAACATCACTGAAGAATGAAAGAATGACACCATCATCTTTATTTTACAAAAATGTCTTCAACAATGTTTTATTTGGTTAATTGGGGAAGTCCACTGGACACGTCACTTTCTTTCTCGGTTGACCCAGGAGCACAGTCTGGTTAAATGACTTGCGCACAGTAGGCAAATGAAGTCTGAGGTTATCTAAACATGCACCCTGGACACAGGAAGCAGGTCATTAAGAGCTCAGACTATGTACAGCTCAGAGCTTCATTCCTCTGTATAACTGCAAATAAAGGTGGAAGGAATCAAACCCTGTACCCTGGGCACAGGAAGCAACTCATTAACAGCTCAGAGCTTTGTTCATTGTAATATAACATTCAAAAACATATTCATTCAGGGGTGCAATCCTCACATTCAATACATCATGTACTGACAGAACATATACATTGTGATATAACATATTCAGACATATTCACTCAGCAGTGCAAGCTCCACACTCACAAGATCATGTTCTGACAAAATAAATACACTGTAATATAACATACAGATATCTATTCAATCAGAGGTGCACTCCTCATATTCAGTACATCATGTGCTGACAGAACATATACATTATAACATAATATACTGATACATATTCATTCATCGGTGCACTCCTCGCATTTAGTACATTATGTACTGCAGAACACATACATTATAATATAATATATGGATACATATTCATTCCATGGTGCACTCCTCACATTATGCACATTTACTAACAGAACATATAGAACGCAATATAACTCCTGATGTTCAGAATATACACATTGTAATATAACATACTAATACATACTCATTCAGCAGTGCCCGCCTCACATTCAGTACATCATGTATTGACAGAACATATACACTGTAATATAACATATTTGCATGTATTCATGCAGCTGTGCACTCCTGACGTTCAATACATTAGTGACCTGGTATAATATATACATTGTAACATAAAATAGTGATATGTATTCATTCAGCAGTGCCCTCCTGAGATTCAATACATCATGTCTTGACTGAACATATACATTGTAAACATACTGATATGTAATAATGCAGTGGTGCACTCCTGATGTTCAGTACATTAGTGTACTGGTAAAATATATACGTTGTAGTATAACATACAGACACATGTTCATTCAATGGTGCACTCCTCACCTTTAGTACATCATGTACTGACAGAATATATACATTGTAATATAACATACACTTATTCACATCCCTATGCTTGTACATCGGTCATCAGTCCCAGCAGTCTGGCCTGCTCTCTACCACCCAACTTTTGTCACCTTAAGGAATAAATGCGCTGATAAGGTCGGGTCTATATTGAAAGAACAAATGTTACTAAGTGCGAACACTCAGATGAGCGAAAATGCCGCAACTCAAAAACATTATTGTAGGGGGCTGCACCCCCCACACACCCCGTTAAATATATATTCCAACTCCGAGATTGCACTACAGTGAATAAAGGGCAAATATTCCGATCTTCACTGTACTGCACTTTGTAACTTTCGTTCCTTCAATATGTAACCGATAAGGTCCTCCAGCCATGAAATGAGTGGGTTCCGGACACTCATCAATGCTGGAAAGTGCCTACCTCTAACTCTGAGACAGGAACAAGTAGGCCAATAGAGCAAAGAGGTGGAGACATTAGGCAAATCAGAGAGAAGCAAAAAAATCAGTGCTGACGACTGCACAGTCTTTCCTTCTCCATTTTGTACTCTTATTATAACCTTGATTTCTAACCCCAAGGCCACTTGAAGTATTAATCATTGCATGCAAACAACTTATTTAGTTTAAACCACACAGTAAAGCAACTTTATATATTTTACTTATGAATTACCTATGTGTTTATTAAATGCAGTTCAATTTTCACTAATGCATGCAAAATATTTGGTCTAATAATTATCAGTCCCATCAAATGTGACTTATAGTCCACTCCTCTCCTATTATTCAGTCATAGACATAACTATGGCTGTACTGTTATCCTCTGATAACAATGATGCCAGGCAGCTCTTGTGATTCCTTTGGTCATATCGTAACACATACTCATATAGCATTAACATCTATTAATTATATAACATCTTTATTGTCACAGAACTGCACTCATTTCATTCACCAATAAAATCTCTAAACATTTTGTTTAATCATCCAATTTAAGCTGACAATTATACTAAACCATCTAACAACAACAAAAAATGTTACAAAAACCTATAATATAGCCCTGACTGCACATTCCTTTACTTTCACAGGCTACTGAGGAGGTTAGCCCAAATTCTCCATTGTCCCCAAAAAATGTCAGGTTGAACCCATGTCTTTGTCACTTATATTTCCAGAAACAGAGCAACAGGACTACAGGAGCACTTGTTCAACTCCTTGTTTCTTGATGTATACACTAAACAATGTCACATCTGTTGTAAGACTATGTTCACAGCTTCAGCTCCTAGTTGTTGCTTTACATTTAACACCAAGAATATCTGGTTACCTGCCATAGTCCAATAGTGCCCATGGCATCTTCTATCTGGTTACCTGCCATAGTCCAATGGTGCCCATGGCATCTTCATTACTCTTTATCCAGTTCTCTAATGATAATGAAACAATCACATTCTCCATATCCAAAAAAAACTCAAGTTCCATCTTTCCTGAAGCAAGCTATACCCATGCCCACCTACATACAGGCAATACAATGATTACCCCTAAGTACACTAAGCACTAACATAGGAAACCCTTAGTATCCTATCAAAATCTTCTAGGGCCCTTATCATCTTAAAGTCAGAAAACCTCAGTACCAAATTAGTACTCATCTTAACTTTCTGCCCTCATCTATTCTTTATGAAAAATACGCTGTGATGGAGCCTGTGTCAACTGCTTCGGCAGTTCTTTCTGGGTCTATATTAGAACACTGAACTTTCAAAATATCGAGTGTTCTAATATCGACCCATTTTCAGCGAACGCTGAAAATATTGAAGAAATAGAAAACTGATTTTTTTCCTAGGGAAAGAATTTGGTTGTCCGTTTCTATTGCTTCAGTATTTTCAGCGATGTGGTGTAAAGTTACGGGTCAGGTTCAGGTAAGTGTGCGATTGCGTGGATGTGAGGGTTAGGGCGGGGTAGGTGAGTTAGGGTTATGGCGCGGGTGAGGTGACTCTGCGATAGTGACAGACCTTAGGGTTAGGGTTTGGGTTAAGGTAAGTGGATAGTGGTATATGTATAGTTTAGTGTAGGGTTAGGTGTAAGAGTTTAGGTGTATGTGTGTGGATTGCTGTTTGTTTTGTGTACTTGTGTTGTGTGTATGTGTTTTGGAACAGCAAATTTTTTCCCTAGGAAAAAGTTCATTGTTCTGTATGTTGGATGTTTTAAATTTTCGATTAATAGGGTTCGATATTAGAACACTCGAAATTTTGAAAGTACGGTGTTCGAATATAGACCCGTTCTTCTTATTTTATGTATGTAGCCCAAATGCATGTTTAGTGCTGACTCATCCTACTTAATAATAACATTCTTAGCAATGATTACAATATTTAAGAGTTGTGACTACAACTAGGGGAAACAGAACCTCGAAATGAAAGTTACTTATATACAGTTAACAATAGATGTGAATTGGTAGTTCCATAACCCTCACCTTGAGGACTTTGAGTGAAAGGACTTAAGATTGACTATGATGTTTTTTTCTAGGCTATTAAAGTGCCTGCCTCTCTATCCATGATCGTGATGTAAGGACGGCATCTCCACATCTTGAAAGCCAAGGTGGAAACCCTAATTAACAACAAACAGACACTATATACAGACAACCACTAAAAACTGGAGAGGTCTGCCAGGTCTAGGTTTAAAGATGGTGGGGGGCTGATGATGATGACGACAGAGCTACCATTTCCAACCTATTGTTAATTTAAGTAAGTAACTTTTGTATGTAACATTGGAGTTGCATCTTGATCACCTTCAGGACTAGGTCTCAAGTTATCTTCTAGGGTGGATCTTTGTGAAAGAATGCCCTGAGTAATAGTGGCTGCAAAGGATGAACTGCAAGTAGAGAACATAACCAGCTTATAATGTCTTGCAAAAGTACCCATAGATGCTTATATAGTGACTGCACAAACATCATCCAAGGATGTCTTCTTAAATATGCATAGAAGTCAACCATGCTCCTTACTAAAAATCTAGATTCAGTCATTAAGACTCTATTGTGCTTTTCATAGTAAAAAGTTAAAGCAACTTGTAAGCCAGTTAGAGAGCATTAGCTCAGAAACTTTGAAATCCAAAGTCTTAGCCAAATAAGACACAAACAGGTGAGACTCTTTTCTGACTGCTTTGTTATATCTACATAAAATATGAGCTGCTTATGAACATCTATGCAATACAGCAGATATTTTCCCTTGTTAGGTTAATTTGGAAAGAATACTCGGAGATTAACTGCTTGTTTTAAATTTGTTCATGTTGCAAATTTTGGCATAAAGGATTGATTTTTTCTCATGGGCATTCTGCCCTTATGGAATATAACATATGAAGTATGGCTTGAATTCCAGAAATGCTTCTGATAGAAGCTGCAGCCAACAGGGAGAGAGACTTTCAAAAAAAAAAAATCAGTGTTCAGCAGTAGCAGGGTTTTGAGTCAGGGGTACCCGTCCTACGATGGAGGATGTTTACCTAGGTGCTGATTGCAGGAAGGTGTGTGGTCTATACTGGGGAGAAGCCATCAGATGTAATAGTGGTTAGTGATACTAAATAAGTCATACATGAAAAAAATCCCCCATGGGAGCAGTCAATAGCAAGACCTCCAGGATGCCCTTTAAGTTCTGGACCAGCCACAACCTTAGAATGGAGACAGTCCCAGGGCAGTAGGACAAGCTTGTAGACTCAGTGATGGACAGGACAAAGGCACTAAGGCAGCTGGAAAGAATGAAACAGAAGGGGAACAAAAAAGAGGCGTTTGAGTCAGATTTTCTATTGAAAAATTAAAATCCTGATAAGAAACATGATCTTTAACTAGGAGGCAAATAAAAAGGGTACCTCCGATGAAATTCTTGTAGACAATTAGAGATGCTGGAGATAAACAAATGGCTGGTTGATGAAAATCTGAAATGGTTGAGTAATGGACCTAGAATGAAGAGTAGCTCAAGCCAGAACCAAAACATTGGGATAACTATTTCAAAACAGAAAAGATCTAAACCCTGTGTAGCAGTCCAAATAAAAACATCAGTCTGCTTACTCTTTTTATGTTTTTTCATATTAGTTGTGGGTATGAAAAGTCTCTGATCATCACTAGAATTGAAAAACCCAAGTGACCAGCCATAGGGATTGAGGTCTGGATGGATTTTGCCAAACAGATAAATTAACAGCCTTTTGGGTGACCTCAGATGGTACTGTCCACATGATGAGTCCGTAAAATGGACAGCACAAGTATCAGAGCCAAAATGGAGCTATCAGAATGACTTTGGACTTCGGCAACTTGAAGTCTCCAGAAACTATGAAATATTTTATTAATATTTATTTATTTAATTATTCATTTTTTGTTTTTTGTTCACTGGGTTAGTCCAACTAGCATACTGGTCTCTTTTAATGGGACCAGGGCATTGTGGAACTTCCTGTACTCATCACTGTTGTGAGTGATACCCATTTTGCAGGAGCACTTCCTGTTTGAGTTCCAGGCACAGAGGCAGCCTGGAGAAACACGGAGCCAGATAGAGCGAGAAAAGGAAATAATGGAGTGGTGAGATAAATGGAAGAGAAAGCAAATATTGAGACTGGAGGATGTGTGCAGGATTCTGAGGAGATGTTTCAAAGAAATCAGTTTGATGGAAAGGAGTCAGCAAATGATGGATGTATAATTATAACCCTCCTGTTGGAAGCATTGCAGGATGATTTACTTAAAGAAATTGTGATGCACAGTGAGCCAGAAAATGAAGGAGACATTTCCTGTGGGTACATTAAGGAGAAAATACAACTAGGGGATACAAAGACAATCCTGAAGAATAGCAGTGAGATGGAAAAGAAAGCATAAGAAGAGAAAGTAAAAGAAAGCAAAAGGGAATAACAGAAAGGAAGGAAGAAGGGAAAAAAACGGAAGTACATTGTAAGGATTCAACGTAAAGAAGAAAAAGAGACGGGTATGAAGTGGGAGATAAATTAATAGCTTCTTAGGGTGTAAAAGCACATGAAGTAACAACATTTATTGATATTAACAAAGAGAGATGTTGTCACATTATACTTGAGACTGTTTTTTCAAAGGAAATTTTTCCTGAAGAATATAAAAAAAGAAAGCTAGCAAACCATGGAATCTTTATGTTATAAAAGCATTTAACAGGGAAATAAAAAAGAAAATTAATATACAATTTCAAATAGAGGCAGAAAGAGAGACTTTAATAAGATTAAGGAAAAAGAAAGAGAAGACATTTCAGAATTAGTAAAAAGAGAAGAAAAATAGATGAGGAAAAATAATAAAAGAGGACATAGAATACGGTTCTGAAATGAGTGAAGAAGATGACAAACTGGGAGGCAGGAAAAGAAAAAAAAATTCTATTGGTAAAAGACAGAAAAACAATTTAAAGTGATCAGTACAAAAGAAAAATAAGAGAGGAAATGAATTAAAAAGAATATATATAGCTCATGACTCGGGTTTAGTATAATGCTTAAGGTGTTTGACTCACAGACATAAGGTAAAATGTTTGATTCCCACCTTTGGGAGAGAAACTTGGTAGGCATAGAATGGCCTATTAAGAAAACTGTGTCTATATTAAAAGACCAAAGAGGTATTTCATCTAATGCCTCTTGGTCGACACATAAAGAGCGAACTCACTAAAGTGTGAATACTCAAAACAGTGATTTCTTTCCCTGCGAAAGAAATTGCTTGGCCATCCCCATGTGTTTGCCCCTTTCCTCACTGTAGTGCGATCTCGGACTTGGGATATTTAGTTCGGGGGGGGATGTGGGGGGCTATTATTATGTTTGAATGTGTGTGTGTGTGTGTGTGTGTGTGTGTGTGTGTGTGTGTATATGTGTTTCTGCTAGCAATTTCTTTCCCAGGGAAAGAAATCACTGTTTTGAGCATTCGCGCTTTAGTGAGTTCGCTCTTTATGTGTTGACCAAGACGTGTTCGATGAAACACCTCTTTGGTCTTTTCATATAGACCCAAGAAAACTAGCCTAGTAATTAGCTATGAACATGTGAAACTGGGAATCTAAGAAAAAGGGAAAATTGAAAATTTTAGATAGCTTTCTGTAAATGTGAGTAGTTTTATAAATACAATAAGTAAAATAAGGATTTTGGAGTGCTATAATATATGTAATGTAGATATAAGTATATTAGAAGACCCAAGATATTTATCAAATGAAGAAAGATTACAGAGAAACTACGGAGAGGAAAGATAATCTGGAATTTGGGAAATAACAGATGTTCTGGAGTAGCCGTATTCTGTAGAAATACAGTAAAGATATTAGATTGCAGTGGTGCAGTGGTAGTGTTCTCATCTCACAACAAGAGGTTTTCAGTTCGATTCTCTGCTGGGTTGCCTTCTGTGTGTAGTCTGCATGTCCTCCCTGCATTCGAGTGAGTTTCCTCCAGGTACTCCGGTTTCCTCCCACATTACAAAGACGTGTCTGGAGCATTTTTCCCCTGCCCTCCACTGAAAATTGGCTTCGTTCCAAGTTGGACTTTCCCAGTAAACAAATGTTAAACAATAAAAATTAAAGATGTAAACTTTAGCAAAAATGAGAAAATTAACCATTGTAGATTTAAAATAGAAAAAACAAGTATATAAAATTATAATATTCTAAGCATATACTAACTGTAAAGAAAGAGAAAACATATTTCACCAATTTTAGACTATGAAGTGATAAATATGAATATTATAATAAAAAGAGACTTTAATTGTGATTTAAGAGGCAAGCACAAAAAGAAAGGAAATGATATAAGAAGATGTTAGAAGTTTAATTCATAGACTTACAAAAGGAGTATGTATAGAAGTGAAATAGATTATTTTATAGCATTAGAAGGTTTAACTACAGGACAAGGGGGTAGTTGAAAAAGCATTTTCTGGTCATCTTGCAATATGGCTACAGATAAAGGAAAACAAGGAATATATAAAAATAGGCAAAGGAATAAAAAAGATAAATGAGAAAGCATGGAATGAAGAACGAAACAGATTAGTAATACAGTTAATTACTATGAGAACATTTTACAAAAACTGGTCTGAATGGGGGATTATATTTAAGAAAAAAATATAAAAAATGTTTTTATAGTGGCAATATGAGGTGAGAAAAGATGAAAAAGAAAAATATAAAAGAACATATAATGATGCATTGGAAGAGTTAAAACATAATGATAGAATGTACTTTGACAAAATGAATTATATGAGAGAAATCAAGAAAGAAAACAATTATGTAAGCAAAGATATTTTTACAAGGAAAAAGAGTAGCAGTATCGAGTAACTTAAGCAGATTAGTGAAGGAAAATGGTAGTGTAATGAGAGAAATAAAAACGTAAAGGGGGAAATAGAAAGAACTTAGGTAAAGATTATGAACGGTGTAGTAGAATATGTACAAGAAATGTTTAAAGAAAAAAGGTAGTGAAAAAACATGGAATGTAAAAAAAAAAAATTAAAAGAGAAGAGTTGAAAAAGAAGACTTATTTAAATGAGCTAGATAAAGTATTAGGACAAGTAAATATAGATTCAGCTGCAGGACCAGGTGGAATAGCATACGTAATGCATAAATATTTAAGGGATTGGCACAAAAACAAAAAAAAAAAAATTAAAGATTTTGAATGAATAGCTAAATTAAGGTTTTCTGTATAAAGAATTATGCAGTGGAATACTTAAATTCATTGAAGCAGGAAGATAGAAGGCAACTAAAAAACAGAGACTGACAGTACTGAATAATGACATTATAAGAGCTTTATGAAAATAATACAACAGAGATCTGAAATCAAAATGGAAAATATTATGAAAGATAGTATAAAGGGGATGGGTTGTCAAGAACTATTAATGACAGAGAAATTGTGGATGATACAAATAGGAGACCTTAATAAGGCATTTGATACAACTGGACATTACATTTTACTGGCAATAATGAAAGAATATAATATAAGCGAGAAAGGAAATTATGTATGTCAGCATATAGTAGTAATAAACTAAAAATAATTGTAAATATCTGGTTAAGCCAAGAAGTACATATGAAGAGTGGTATAAGATAGGGATGTCTAATGAGTTCTATAGTTATGAGTACGATAGCATGTGAAATAAATTACAAAATGGAGAAGCCAGGGTAGAGAACCCCTGAAGGGTTAAGAATTCCAGTTCTATTAAAATATGGAGATGACATTATAATAATTGCAAACAAAAAAATTTGAATAAAAGAAATAATAATTTGCACAAATTAGTGTCTAGATGTGATAGGGATAGCTTTAACTAAAGAGAAAAGTGAAGGTTTAGGTGATGTAGTAAAGATAGGGGGCATATATTTTAGAATGAATGAAATTTCTGCATTAGGTATAACAGTTCAGAATAAAGATGTAAGTAGAATTCTATGGGGAAAAACAATAGAAGAAATAAAACAAACCTGTCTTTCTGGAGAATATATAAATTATCATTCAGAAAAAAAGGCTTATACATTTAGTACTGATGAGAAAAACAGCATGCTTAGCAAGTGTACTTATGTTGCCAAACAGTATTTGAAAAGGAAGCATTGCAGATAATGTTTTCATTTCTATGGGGTTCTAGATTAACCCCAGGAAAAAAGGAGTTTTGTTTATAAAACAAGAGGAAGGAGGTTTAAGGTTAATTAACACAGTAGTATATGCTGCTTCATTAAATTTGTACAAAGTGTTCAAGTGAATAAATGAAAAAGATGTGAGCTTAGTAGTAAAACTGTAAAAATATAAGTATGATACATTTTGGGGTATGGTAAAAAAGAGAACAAAGGTGTATAAATGAAGAAATAAAAATTTACCAAGAAAGAATATTTTTCTAGAAAATAAAATTTGATGATATAGAAAAATGTAGAAAGAGATAGCATAAGAATGTAATGATAAAACGTTACTATGTAAGGTCATGGCATAATATAACAGATGAAAAAATTAAAGTTGTAAAGATAACAAGCAAACAGTGAAATCATATAGCAGAATGTCAACATTTTCTGTGGAGACTGGTAATACATAAATTGTCAGTAAAAGGAAATGTACCATATGCAAAGAAAAGTAATAGAATATGTTTACATTGTCGCCAAGAAGAAGAAACTACAATATGTAAAAGAGTAAAAAAGTTATAGGGAAAGGTATGTTAAAAAGATTTTTAGAAGAGATAAAACAAGTGGATAAAATAAACATAGATATGATTAAATATAGATATTATAAGAATAGAAGTAAATAATATGTTAAAAGAATAAATAAAAAGTTATTTATCTCATATGGGTTATATGAAATGAAAGAAAAAATGAAATTATGTTTAATAGTAAATATATTTTAGCAACAATATTAAGTAAAATCAGATGGTGGTTATGGAAAAAGGAAATAGGGATGAAAATGTAGTATTATTGTAAAAAATATGAATGTGTATAAATATATTTGCATGTCTATGTATTTGTAAATTTGCAAATATTTGTATATATGTGAATATGTTGTAAATAAGAGTTTTTTTTTAATATAAATAAAGCCCCCCTACTCTTTCTCAATACTACATCTGTCTGAGTGACCACCAACTCAGGTAGATGGGACCTCGGTTTTATATCTCAGCAGCACCCCCTCCTGCTGCACGGCAGTGTCAGTAATTGGTCTACCTGTTGCAGGAATATAACACACAACCTTCTGCACCAAAGGTGAGTGTGTTGCCTGTTACGCCACTGACACTGCAAATGGTTACATAAGGGAATACGATATAATGAGGGGAGGGAAATATAAGTGAGAACTGGGGAAAAGCATAAACAAAACCATTTCTAGTTTCATTCTAAAGGGAGGTGTAATGGAAAGAAGTTGCTCCATATACAACTACTGAGGACAAAAGCAGGTCACAACAAGGCTTCCCCTAATGCCAAACAGAGTTATGGCTGCAGACTGGCTGAGAGGCTGTCAGGGGTCGTACATGTGAGCTCGAGGGTGACACTGCCTCAAGATACATGTCAGGAGGGCTCATGCAGAGAAGCCTGCACTGCTAAGGTGAGCATCACCTGAAGTCTTGTTCAGCCAATGGGGCTGATATACTGAGGGAAACTTGAGAAAACTGGAAGGTAGCTTGTGACCAGTTCTTAAACTAGGTGATACTATGCACTATTGAAGAATTCTGAAGATAAGGGTATGTCTGCCAAATGTATCATGGCTAAAGACAGAGGTTTTGATGACTTATGAAAATTCTCATAGCAGGTCTAAATCCTGATGTTCTTGGACCTGAAAGTCATCATGATGTACTCCAGTCTCACATCAACCTACTTACATGTCCTCAATCCTACCAAGACCTTCTGTTAGTGACACTACACCCCTCATCACCCTCACATAGTCCTTCCCTATAAACTGGTATTTATAATTGTATTTGTAACTGCATTAGCATTGACAAGGAGTTCTGTATTTATAATTGCATTAGCATTGCTAAGGAGTCCTGATACTTCTATTTATAACCTTGACCACACCAAAGTTTCCCCCACATTCTTATCTAATCAGTATGACAAATCCCCTAATAAACATTACAACCCAATATCTACATACACACTTGATAATTTGTCTATTTACATGGGGAACTCAATCAGCTGCTGTGTTCAAGGGCAGTTAAATTACACTAAGCAGCCATTCACCTTTCTTTACACCTTATGTTCCAAGAGGTCCCTCATTATTACATTTCGAAATCATGTTTGCCTAACACACCTACATGCAATTTACTGCAAATTACATTTACAACTTCCTACCTCCTGTGAAACAGCAGGAATTACTTTCTCAAATAATTATCCAGCACTACCTAATGAAATGGAAAGAAAGTTGCTGCTATACATCAACACAGGCTCCCTGATGACAAAACAGGAACATTCCTGACCTTCTTATCATGCGTGCCCCCATAGCACAGCTTGCTAAATGGTCTAACTATACCATCATCTGTTGCTTAATCATCACTCACTCCATCCGTCATAACTAGTGAGGCTGCCTATAGTCAAATCTAACTCGTTCTACAATAGCTCCTGCTGTCCCCTGCTGAACTTATTTCTATTCTCTCTATGCTCTCCCACTTCTCGTGGCCTCCTTCACATCTTTTGATTCCCACTTGTGTTACTAAATCATGTCAATGTGTATTTTTGATCAATTATTATTCATTCACTGATTATTTATTTGAGATACTGTGTAGTTGGTATATTAGTATTTCTGTAATTTGTATTAATTGGTTATTGCTGGAGCTTTTCTCCCTAGGCGTCCATTGAAAAGGGATCTTGCATGGCGCAATCAGACTTTCCTGTTAAACAAAAATTAATTAAACAAACAACACTGTTACACCTGATTTGGTATCCACTCCCTGTCCAGCACAAATCAATGAATAAACATACACAACCCCCCCCCCCTTCAAAGAGCTAATAACTTCTGAAAACTGTAATGCCAAAAAAAAAAAGGAAAAAGAATAATCAGACAGCTTCATACTGCAAACTTATCATTCATCATTTTGATCAGTGTTGTCAAAGAATATAACTAACCACAAAACATATAATTTTATGGCAGAGAAAAAAGTTACAGTGACTGGGCTACTTTTCACAAACATACCACTAAATAGAATGCAAACCAGTTATATATTTTTATAAAGCACACTATTTATTCAACCAGTAACGTTATCACCATGCTAAACTAAACTTAAAATCTCACTATGTTAACATTTTAAGATCGTAAATGTCTTGAAAACAGAAACTCAGCTTCTAATCCAACACTAATGCTTCAGCAGCATCCCAAAGTCTTCAATGACACTTTTCCAATGACCACATTTGCCCTCTAACTTTGGTGCATACCTTAATTAAGTGTAATAACTGGCCTTACACAGCCAATCATCTCTTTAATTAAGTGTAATAATCAGCCTTACACAGACAATCGTCCCTATGATGTTATCTAGTTGACACTCCTCCTCCCGGACTCCAGCACTGTCTACCAACATTAAATCTTTTGTGCCTTCACCAAACCTTGCATGAACCACCACTATCCTGCAAGTTCCAGCTCACTTACATGACTTACTGCTTCTCCAGTACTAACAGAGATTTGGTCACAGTGGGAAATAAACATTGAAAGGGGTGGGAACAACACCTTAATCTTCTTATATGATCTATAGAAATTCATCAAATCATCTGCAGGTCTGAATCAACAAGTCTTTTTTTTTTTCCAAAAAAAAAAAAAAATTTCTCTTATTTTACAGATTTTGCCTGGCTGCCAAAGCTGTGACAAAATCTGTTCCTTCGTGTAACATGACTCAACCTGCACCAGAATTTGCCCAGACTACCCAGCAGTTACCTCTGATTCCAACCAAGGGACTTGTCACCTGTTCCAGTAAAACCCTCCTGCCACCCAATCCATGACAACAACTTGCCCTTTAAAAATGTAACACAATTTAATTAATTATTTTACATCTGTTACATGGGTAGGTACTCCAGTCAAAGACTTTTTTTAGGCTCGACTGACAAACGGTGACAGAAAACAATGTTACAGAATATAAAACCCAAAAAAATAATAAAATTATATGCACAAATCACAGAAATGACCAATGGAGTACACAGCCATGCAGCAGTGAAAGCACAAGACAAAATTCCATTACGGGCACAAATTATATGATTGACAAATTTAGAGAAACAAACTAAAAATATGCAATGAGAGTCTGAACAACAGAGACAGGTTATAAAGAATAGTGTGTGGGAAAAGGAAGCTGTGAGCTAGGAAATGATGTACAGAAGGGGTAAATGTGTACTGAGAAAGGGAAATTAAAGTATTCTGGTTTACTTATATTACTTAAAAGGAGATAATAAAGTAATAAAAAGGACAGAGTTAAAAAGGCAGTAACAAAAAGAAAAAAGAAAAAAAATTTGGATGTGAATGGAGGGGGCTACTTTACATGATTGAACTTTTAAATGTTCTACTTTCATATGGCCGAGACCATATGATCAAACATTTAAAAGTTCGAATACGTAAAAATAAATAAATAAATAAACTAAACGTTTCTAGCAGGAGGCAAGCTCCCCTGCACCCCCCCATCCCTGCTACTTAAATATACCAACTTCGACATTGCACTACATTGCGGAAGAGGGAAATCTTCCTGTTCCATGCTGTCGGGAGATCTCCATTCACACCATTCGAACTTTTAAAAGTTCGATCATATGGTCTCGGCCATATGAAATTCAAGCTTTTAAAAGTTCGATGATCTGAAGGGGACCCGAGTGGAGAGTATGTTAGTGGGCTTACTGTAATGCTGCGTGGACATTGAATGAAAGCAAGCTACAGGATCAAATGTTAGTTGTATGTCATAGCCATGACTGTTGAAATCAGTGCAATGAAAGAATTCTTTTATGAGCTGTTCGACTGATTTTTCTGAAGTCTATGAGAGATGATAATTCTTTGATACCCAGAGGGACTCCATTCCAGTATTACGGCACAATTTTTACTGAATGCTCTTTCTGTTACTGCTAGAGTATACAATAGTCATAAGGAAATTGGTGGCACAGATTTTACGACACTAGAAAGTATTCCTGTGCAGAAAGACATTTTTACATGAAGGGTAACAATGACTGTTCAGTAATTTAAAAGTGAGAATGTTCAGGAGGAAGGATGCCCTAGCTTCAACAGGGATCCAGCTCACTCACCCCTTACTCTTTTTCTGGAACTCCAGTCACGTGCCGATTCCTTCTCTGGCCCCTATTCACTTGTTCTGTTAACATAAACTCAGACATTGCTAACAAATGGCTGACACTTAGTCTATAAACTTTCGCCCATTTAAGCCAGGATTGCCTCTAATGACACAATCATGGGCGTACTAAAATCTGACACATCTCATCTTTCATCAGTACTTGCTAGTCTAAATCCCAACTGTGGTCTCCCCTGAAAAGAGGCTACTAGCCTAGACAGATTTAGCTAGTTAACAAAGGATAAACAAAGAATAAGTAAAATAAAATAAAATTGAATTAGTAGCTGTTTACATCTCTGTATCCTCCATGTGGCTGATTGACACTCCAAAGTTTTTCATCAGGTCTGGATCACATTTTAATGTTTTTTCTTTTCACTTTTTCATTAACTGTCGTCCCATACACCAAGTGGGCTTCCTCTGCATGTCAATGTATTATCTTCTGATATCAAAAACTTCAATTTATAGCCAATTTATTACAGCTGTTTACTGCAACAACCACAGATGATGTCACTTGATCGAATGAAACATAAGATCAGCAACATGACTACAGTCTGACATTTAGAAAATAAATCAAACCAATACTTTGTAATCAGTACCAAGTTATTAAACTAGAACATAAACTACATAGATTTCCACATAACAAGTATGTCTTGTCATGTTGACATTTCCATGACAGTAACATACTAAATAAATAACATCACATAATTTATAACTCTGATATTTAATGTTACACCTTAATACCTTTCAGTGAGTCATCTGTAGATTCAAGCACTTACAACACACTGCGTACAGGGCACTGTAACAGGGAGAAAACCAATGCTAACGATTTACTCTTTCCGTTCACCCCTGAGGGAATTTCTTGTACGAATCATAAATAATTGGCAGCTTCCATTCGAACTCTGCCAGAAGTCTTAATTAAAGGCATTTATGACTGCAAGCTCTGCTACTCGTACGTGAGATACACAGACACATAGACAAACACCCACACATCCAAGTATATCTTCTTTCTAAATTTATATACGTTCTCTATATAACATGAAGATACAAAATAAATCTAATATTTATTTTTGAAGAAAACATGCCCTAATTTAGTCAATACTGTTTGTAAAATGCCAGAAAGGGATCCCAGATGTAACTGGACACCTGTACCATCAGTTACGCATTCACTGTACACAACTGATACAGACTCTGGAAAGTTACAAAATCTATAACAAGGGAGTTGTGCAGCCTTGCAGGCAAATGTTTTGTATGTTATCACAGGAAAGCAGCCTTGTGATACAATTACTTTCACTGTACATGTCAATTACATTACAGGCTTCACAATGCAATCATTGGCAATAAATATAACAGGCACCAGTAACTGACCCTTAGGTAAGTACTTCTGAGGGCAACTGAATAGAAGAAACACGATTCCTTTATTTTATACAAATGATAATCAAGTTTGACTAGTATTGTTTTTATTCTGAATATCACTGTAACACTAACTATGGAAACACCGTTTCTAGATATTTTTCCTGCTGGGGCAGCAAAGACTGAGCTTTTAAAAACAGGTATAATTTCACCACTGTGATCTCCGCATCAGTGTTCCACTCTCAGACTGGCTTGTATTGCCGGTCCTGAATTTTTTGCAGAAGCTTTTGTGCTGGCCAGTGATGGCACATGAAAAGAAATTGCATGGACTTCTTACCCAAACCTAATGAACTCGCTATATAAAATAAATCAAATGGGACTAGAGCTACCAATTCCAAGGACCTAAACATGGCCTGCAACTTAAACAGGACATGCTGGACGGACAGATTTATCTCTCAGCGAGTGTCGCATCTTTGCAACAGGCTACCAATTCGTTTGAAACACAGCACTTCTATGACTCTTAAAGAAGAACCTGGATGGGGCACTATAAATTTTTACTGGGGATAGTGCCCACAACCCTCCAGGACAAGGGCATCATCACTAAATGCAATCTTGGGTACTGATTAGCATTTCTGTGGTTTCACATTGGAATGAAATGGCTAGGCTTAAAATGACCTCTGGGTCAATAGTCTAGTAATCTTCTATCATCCTATTATTTAAACTGTCCATAGGAATATCATTTGTGTTAATGAACTCCTGATGCCCTCAGGGTATGGAAGTGACAAAAATGTATCTTTTTGTGGGCAGGAACTGAGTTTCAGGCAACACAGGAATACAGGAAGGGCTAGCAACACAGGAATACAGGAAGGGCTAGTGACACATCTGTGTGCAACTTAAAGCAGCTGATAATTTCAATGTATCTTCTGTCATTCTAGCAAATAAGGAAAAGTAAAAAAAACTGCAAACAACCACTTAATTGCAAGATGTCAGGGACATCAGATCATGAGCAGTCTGGCCCTGTAAACAACCCCTTTAGTGCAAGATATCAGGGACATCAGATCATGAGCAGTCTGGCACTGGAAACAACCACTTAAGTGCAAGATGTCAAGGACATCAGATCACGAGCAGGCTGGCCCTGTAAACAACCACTTAAGTGCAAGATGACAGGGACATCAGACCACGAGCAGTCTGGCACTGTAAACAACCACTTTAGTGCATAATGTCAGGGACATCAGACCACAAACAGTCTGGCACTAAATAACCACTTTAGTGCAAGATGTCAGGGACATCAGATCACAAGCAGTCTGGCAGCTGTAAACAACCACTTTAGTACAAGATATCAGGGACATCAGACCACGAGCAGTCTGGCACTGTAAACAACCACTTTAGGACATCAGACCACAAACAGTCTGGCACTAAAAAACCACCACTTAGCAAGAGATCAGGGACACATCAGATCACAGCAGTCTGGGCAGTAAAACAACCACTTTAGTGCAAGATGTCAGGGACATCAGACCACAAGCAGTCTGGCACTGTAAACAACCACTTTAGTGCAATATGTCAGGGACATCAGACCATGAGCAGTCTGGCACTGTAAACAACCACTTTAGTGCAAGATGTCAGGGACATCAGGTCACGAGCAGTCTGGCACTGTAAACAACCACTTAAGTGCAAGATGTCAGGGACATCAGATCATGAGCAGTCTGGCCCTGTAAACAACCACTTTAGTGCAAGATGTCAGGGACATCAGATCACGAGCAGTCTGGCACTGTAAACAACCACTTAAGATCAAGATGTCAGGGACATCAGATCACGAGCAGTCTGGCTTATTGTTTGAGTTTATGGGATTTCTAAGCACTACATAAAGATGTCAAAGTCATCATTCAGTCTACAACAATAAAAGTAAAGGTCCCAAGTGATGGGAGCAGTCTGATCCAAGCTGAACCAAGGTGGGGGAGCCTAGAAACCCCATCCAGGATGGATAGAACAAATGTTACAGGGAGTAGCTGCAGAGCAGGTTCTGGTTCAGGATGGAGAGTGAACCTTAGCTTCTATCTGCAAGTTCCATCGTTTTTGCATTAGATTCCTTCAAATCTTAGAAGATTAGTCACCTTGAGTCAATGTTTAAAGTTTCTTTAAACGAATACTGACTCAAGCCAACTTACGTAATTTCAAAGATTTGAAGGAATCTAATAAGAAAACTTTAGAACCTCCACATAGAAGTTAAGGTCCACTCTCCTTCCTGAACCACAACCTGCTCTCCAGCTACTATCTTTCAGCCTACCTGACCACAGGCTGATTTAACTTATTATAGCCGAGTGACGCCTACAGGCATCAAATATTCCTTGTTCATATTTGCAGTAATAATTCCAAAATCATGCTACATACAAGATATCAGAATATTTTACCTTGGAGCATATATAATGGCAGACACAACTGTATTGATATTTGACCTCTGTCACTGAGTATTTGTTAGAACTGTGAGGTGATAACTTCATTTATTTACAGGCTCAAGCCACACCCACTGGGAGTTAAAGGTACAGACTCAAAAGAGCTATAGTGGACAGAATGAGTTAAGACAACCTGAAAGGAAAGGTATGAAATGTTTGATGTGATTGTAGAGGACATATGCATTTTGGGAGGACATGTACAGATTAACAACCTTATCAAGCTTAGTAGTATTCATGATAGGGAAGGTGTAGGACAGTCCGCAAGATTTTTACAACACTGATGTAAAGATATTTTATTGCTTACTTAAGCAACCTTTTTACTTACTGCAGATGCATTTTTTTTCCTGGCTTAAATGTTCTTAAAACATTTCCTAGGCTAGACTGGGGCAATTAGACTAAGGTAGCTCTTCCTCCCTTACTCATCTCATTTCTTTCACAATTCCAAGCTGTTTTCAAAGCCAGCACCGACCAAACAGCATTCAACTATTCTAGTAAATTATTCTATGTATCAGCCACTCTTTTGGTAAAAACTTTATTGCCTCATATCAGTATTAAACCACACACCCTTGATGTTTGGAGCAAGCCTGGTCCTTCCTATTCCGCATGTAATTTTAACAGTACCAAGTTATTAAACTAGAACATAAAGTACACAGACTTCCACATACCAAGTACGCCTTGTCATTTTGACATTTTCATGACTGTAACATAGTAAATAAATAACATTATGTAATTTATAACTCTGACTTTAAATGTTATACTTTAATACCGTTCAGTGAGTCATCTGTAGATTCAAGCACTTACAACTCACTGTGCACATGCATTGTAACAGGGAAAAAAACAATGCTGTGTAACAACTTCCCTTTCCACTGTGCCCTTCAGGAAAGCACGTTTCATATCTTCTGTCTCTTACCTTTCTTCAACTGAATAAAGGCACAACGCATATAGTCTTTCCCCATATACTCTGCACTGTCTCCCCACACCAACCTAGCTGGCTTTTTTAGCATCCTTTTCAGTGCTGTAATTTTCTTTTCCCCTGTAAGGTCACTGGAAATGCATAAAGAATTCCCACTTTGGCCTAAACAGTGTTTAATTAAGGGGTATTACAACTTGGATTATGCTACCCCAAATATACATTTCAGCATGTAATTTGCCTTTGCTGATATCAGATCATGCTATGCCTGATAAACCAAGTTCTTTGCAATGATAACACCCAAATATTTTCGGAATGTCACATTTTGTAGCCTGGGTCCCCCAACTGCATATTCCACGTGCACATGGTCATTCCCTGCCTGAGAACCTTATATTTAGAAAAGTTCAACTCATGCTACTGCCTAAAGATTACACTGGTAACTCTTAACTATCCTCCCAATATTATCGATATTATTTGTTAGTAACCAACCCTCTCCAAATTTTACTATCAGCAGCTAACAAATGAATCCAATACTCACAAAGTTTGCTGTTTACCAGCAAACAAATTAATCCCTATACACATTCCCTAAAACCTACTTTCCCCTCAATGCCACCACATCTACTTCTACCTGTGCTCTCAGTCTTCACAACTTTGTATCACTCAATTCCCCGTAACTCACCTGCTTGTATTCCCTCATCATTTCCTGTCTATTCATACCCTCTAAGTGTTGAAAATCATGAAACATACATTTTATTGTATAAGCACTAATATTTCTAGAAGTATTACTGTAAATGCTCAACTGCAATCTTCCTATGTGGCTGTATTGCTTGCTATGATCTGTGTGTACTACATAATTTCATGTGTTGTACACTGTAAATATTCTGTATTGTGTTTAGTTCATATTGTACTCTTAACTTTAGTGTGGAGCTTTTCTCCCCGGGCCTCCACTGAAAATGGACTCACCTTGGCCCAGTGGATCTTCCTGGTAAACAAATGCAAACAAATAAATAAATAACTATTCCATGCCTCACATGATATCGGAACCTAAGACCGACCTATAAAAACGATAACAACCCACCTACTTTCAAATGCCTCCTTATTATTACCCAGTTCAATCTCTATCCATCCATCGCTTCTACAATAAGTCTGTTAAGCATGACCTAATAACAGTCACTGAAACAATTTAGGTAACTTACATCCAGAGGGTTACCAACTTTACCAATGTCTACTTCACTGGTTTTCTAGTCATAGATAGTGATTATGCTAACGGCATAAGACGGTAAATGCAGGCAAACTTCAGAGGTAAAAACAGTGGCAAGAACATTAGCAGGAGATGAGATAAAAATGGTGATGTATAACCGATCTACAGGAAAGTCTCCAGGAATAGATGGTATTCCTGTGAAAGTCTGGAAGCTAGGAGGGAAAAACTGATAAAGATCTCGAAGGTTTTGTTTGACAGTATCTTAAGAGGAGGAGAAGTAACTGCATCCTGGAAAAATG
Organism: Protopterus annectens; assembly: GCF_019279795.1. Taxonomy (NCBI): domain Eukaryota; kingdom Metazoa; phylum Chordata; order Ceratodontiformes; family Protopteridae; genus Protopterus; species Protopterus annectens. The sequence continues at coordinate 169,909,545 of NC_056748.1, forward strand.
TGGTGGTAGGTGTAATACCTAAAGAGGGTAAAGATCTATCAGATCCAGCTTCATACAGGCCCATTTCAATACTAAACCATGATTACAAACTGTTCATGTCTATAATGGCTAAAAGAATAAGTGATGCCAAAACTGATAGATATGGATCAGTGTGGTTTTGTGGAGGGGAGGCAAACATTTGACAACATTAACAGAACACAGATGATCCAGAGGGAAACAGAATATAAGAAAATACCATTGTTCTTGGTGGGTCTTGATGCAGAGAAAGCATTTGACAGAATATGCTGGGACTTTATGAGCAGGGCAATTTAAGCTTTTGCATTCCCTGATAAAATTATGAGGAGGATATATGAGGGATCAGAGGCGAAAATTAAAGGGGGTGGGTTCCTCTCTGATAATTTCTGTTTGAGCAGAGGAACCAGACAGGGTTGGCCTCTTTCCCCTTTGTTATTTGCATTATAGTTAAACCACTGGCAATGAAACTAAGGGACTCAGAAATTCAAGGATATAATTGGTATGGTAGTCACGAAAAGCTAGCTCTATTTGCAGCTGATATTATTTTATACCTGATAAAACCAGAAAAGGACATTACAGTGTTGTAGAACATTTTGAGACACTTTCAAATCTTTTCAGGATACAAAATTAATGAAGCTAAAACAAGAACAGCAGCTGTAAATTATGTTCTCACACATGAATAAGTTCAGCAATATCCATATTTATGGGACATGATAAAATGAAGTATTTAGGAGTGTGGATTAAACATGATTCTGGTGTGGCAGCTAAGGATATGTGGGAAGACATTAAACAAAACAAAAGATAATACAAAAACTGAGAAAATGGAAGCTTTGTTCTTTGGATACGAACAGTAAGATACAAGCAATTGGGACAGTGAGATACAAACAACTAAACTGTTTTTAATCCTGTTAGTCTTATACACGGGTCAGATATATTTTTATATAGGAGAAGTTGTGGACAGCAACTAATAAAGAGCTGAAGGATTTTATCTGGGAGAGGAAGACAGCAAGAGTCAAATGAGATAAGGGGATTCTTCCAGTAGAACAGGGGGGATTGGGGTTACCCAATTCGAAGGGGTATTTCAGAGCTACACAGTTAAGGCTCCTATACATACCACAAGCAGAAAACTATAATTCAAAGTGGAAAGGGATGATGATGAAACAGGGGGATGCTCAAGAAACAAGGAGAGACTGGGATGTTGGATGCAGGACTTTAAGGAGAATAACAATAATTATACAGAATATTACATCTATAAAGTAGCAGAAAGTATCCTAAGAACTAAGCCAATGTGGGAATAGAAAAAGAAGATTCTGCCAATAGGGATGACTGCAATTAGGGATACAGACAATAGGCAAGGTGGGTCTGGAATTTACTGGAGAAAACTGGCAAAGGAACCAAGATATTGGGAACAAATAACTGGAGAGGGAAGGATGATAGAATGGGACGAGGCCAAGAATTTATTTGGACTGCAGGTTAGACACTGCCTTTCCTCTCAAGGATTGATGTCAGATTGCAGGCAAAGAGAAATAAATGGGGGGGGGTCATAAATGAAAGACTAGCACTGGTAGAGTTTGTAGTAGAACCTAAAACAAAAGTTGCTTTTAAAAAAGGAATATTTAGTACAGCATATAAAATATTGCATGATAACTATAAGAATTAGTCAGAGGAGGTTAGAAAGGATTGTGAAGAGAGACTGGATAAGCAATTCACAAAGAAACAATGGGGGGATATATGTTTGTCTCCCAAAATGCAACAAAATATAGAAGATTTAGGATTTTTGCTAGGAAATGTCTACATAGAAATTTTACATACCAAGCAGACGCCAGTGAATTTTTCTTCAGGTAGACAGCAAATGTTGTAGGTGTGATGGGAAGAAAGAGGTAATTGTGAACACATTTTCTGGAAGTGTAATGAGCTGGCAGATTTTACAGATTCCTTGTACACTACTCTGTCAGAGATACTGGGTAAACAAATTGGTGTAATCATCATAATCAGCTCCTTTTTTCCCATATTTCTACACGGGGTCAGGGTATCATGTTAACTATCACCAACTATCTCTATTCAGTGCCACACTCCTGCCTTCTTCAACACTCATGCCTGACTGTCGCAGATCTTCTTTCACACAATCCATCCACCTCTTTGCTGGACGCCCTCGCTTCCTCTTACCTTCTTCCTGTCTGTCCCAAACTGTCCTCACCAGATTGTCTTCTGCTTTTCTGCACATGTGCCCAAACCACCGTAATCTGTTCTCTTTGATCTTTTCTGCAATTGGAGTTACTTTGGCTTCTGCTCTTATGTCCTCATTTCTTCACCTGTCCCACAGTGTACATCCTACCACCCTTCCCAAGCACTTCATTTCCATCACCTCTAACTTCTTAAACTGCTCCTTTTTTCCCATATTTCTACATGGGTTTCTGTACCATACAGTAGTACTGGTCGCACAATGTCTTGCACACCTTACTTTTCAGCTTATTTGGCATTTTTCTGTCATAGACTATACCTGATACTCCATGCCAGTTGGCTACAGCCCCTTTGATTCTAGCTTTGACCTCTTCATTCAGACTACCCTTCTCCTCAACTCCTCCCAGATACTTAAAGCGGTTTACCTGTTCCACTATCTTCCTTTCTATTTCTATTCTCAGCTTCTTCTGATTTCCCCAATTTGCTGCCATTACCACCATCTTATCTGTGCTTAGTTCATCCCATGTGCCTTCAATTATCCTATCCTTTGCTGAAGTTCTAGCTCTCAGTCTGCCTGTACTGCCACATCGTCTGCATACAGCAGCTTTGTTGATCCCTCCCCTCCAACCTGTTTGCTAATGTAGTCCATCACCAATATGAACAGCAGTGGGCTCAGAGCTGAACCCTGATGTACACCCACTGAGAACCCCTCTGTAAGATGAAACAATGTCCGTACTTGAGTCATTGGGTCTTTGTACATAGCCTGCACTAATTCTACCAATGTTTCTGGGACTTCAAACCACCACAGTACTGCCCAGATCAGCTTTCTTGGGACCTTGTCATATACTTTCTCCAAGTCTATGAATGCCCAGTTGGACTCTCTCTTCATCTCTAGCTTCTTCTCAAGTATCTGTCTCACTGCAAACATCAGGTCAGTTGTGCTGCATCCTGATCTGAATCTAAACTGCTCATCTCCCATCTTACATACTCTGCGTATCCATTTATCAATCACCTTCTCCAGAACTTTCATGCACTGTGATAGAAGTGTGATGCCTCTGTACTACCCACAGTTGTGGATATCCCCTTTGTTTTTGTACACTGGCACGAGTATGCTTATTCTCCAGTCATCTAGAATATGCCTTTCTTTCCACACTACTATGAGTACCCTCAGGAGCCATTTCTCCCCTATCTTACCCAGCATCTTTATCATATCTGCTGTGACCTCATCTGAGCCTGCTACTTTCCCTGACTTTGTCTTCCTTAGTGCTGTTCTTCTAGGGTGGGCTCCACCACTTCTCTCATTGTAGGCTGTTTCTGGGGCAGTACAGCTTCTGTGGGGTTTTCTTCATTCAGAAGCTGCTGGAAATACTCCTTCCATCTGCCTTTGATGTCCTGTGAGCTGGTGAGCAGGTTGTTGCTGGCATCCCTTATGAAGGGTGTCTGACTATCTTCTTTATCTTTCTGTCTTTGCCTTGCAATCTGATATAGTTACTTTGTGCCCCTTACTGAGTCACTTTCCAGAAGTTGGTACAGTGCCTCTGATGCCCTATTCTTTGCTACTGCAACTTCTTTCTTAGCTTCTTTGTTAGCCAACCAGTAGTCCTTCCTAGCCTGCCTTGCAATCTGATATAGTTTCTTTGTGCCCCTTACTGAGTCACTTTCCAGAAGTTGGTACAGTGCCTCTGATGCCCTGTTCTTTGCTACTGCAACTCCTTTCTTAGCTTCTTTGTTAGCCAACCAGTAGTCCTTCCTAGCCTGGTCAGTCTTTTCTATCTCCCATTTCTTTCTGCACTCCTCCTTTCTTTTGATGACTTCCTGGACTTTTCCATTCCACCACCAGCTTTCCTTATGTACCTTATTTCCATACCTGGCTCAGCACATATCTTTTCTGTAGTCCTAACACATGCTGTTTTTAGGCACTACCATTCTTCTTCAACTCCACCTATTTCTTCCTCTTCTTGAGGTGCAAGAGCCCTGAGTAATTCCTTGAACTGCTGTACTTTCTTTTCAGTCAACTTCCAGGTCTTCAGCTTGGTCCTCTGTTGACCTTAAAGCCTCCTCTGACCACTGCTTGCAGCTGATTGTGGCAAGTAGTGGTTTATGCTGTGGGCTGACTGTTTCACTGGGGATGACTTTGCAATCATGGATTCTGTCCCAGTGCCTTTTCCTTACTAGGAGGAAGTCTACCTGAGTTGCATTTTGACTACTCTTGTATGTGATATTGTGAATGTCTCTCTTTCTGAACCATGTGTTGGCTACTTTCAAGCCATTTGCCAGACAGAATGGCTTCTCCTTCTTTATTCCTGTTGCCCCACCCATGTGGACCCAGGCAGTCCTCATATCCTGTTCTATCTGCCCCAATATGTGCATTATAACGAAGGAAATTATTTTTCTGAGCTATGATACAGAATCAGAATTGCCTAGACATAGTAAGGCCTTGATGAGTCTAATTATGGTGGCTGGCAAAAAAGCAATTACTAGAAAATGGAAATCAAAGTCTAAACCAGCTGTACTAGAAGTGAATATAGTAACAGAGATAAATCATTTGGAATAGAGATCACTGGAATAGGGTAGAAACAAATTACATAGGAAAAAAACGGGAATTCTCAGAACAATACATACAGGGAAGGAAAGAGGTTTAAAAGAAGGCAGGATTTGAATGGACAATGTAATGTTTGACTGACAATGATTGGATAGATTATATGTGATGTATAATGTTTTCTACTAAAATTATGTCAGAATGGTCTGTGAGGTAAAATACTTGCAACTAGGATTGTGTCAACATGGTTTGTTTTCATTTATATAAATGTATGACTGCATATATGTCATAAGTGATAATTTAATAAAAATGCTTTTCTTTAAAAAAAAAAAAAGAACATCAGACTCGTATCTTAATTAGCGCCTACCTACACCTGTTTCAGTAAGCATACAGTCAGCACAAAATACAATAGCTGCATTACAACTTAGCAAAACACATAGCCTGGGAGTTAAAAACATGTGGGCTGGTATGCAATTTAGGAGGACAAACCTTCTTAATATGCAAAAAGGCAAAGTGGAAATTTTGAACTTCCAAGCAAGCCTGGGAAAACCCACCTATGAAATGGGATATTCCCATCAATTAGGATTATACCTTGATACAGAACTAATCCTTCAGCACTTGGCTAATAACTTGGTAGTGTACACATGGGATTCAGTGTCTGTCAGCCTGCAGAGACATGCATAACATTGTGAGTGCTTTCCAGGAAATGGCAATTCATGTCAGCTGGAGGACTGCAGCTACTAAATAGTAAACCAATTCCATAGTGTCTTTTCTTAAACATAATTGAAAAAAAAAAACAGCACGAGAAAGAAAACATAGTAAACCGAACAAACTGAACAGTGGTGAAGATAACCCCACTAACTGCAAGAAGCTTGAATAATATGTGTAATTTACAGGCACTTTTGGTTCAAAGAATACTGAAGTATGCAAAGTAATAGCTGCTCCAAGGATGCAAATTTTAATACACAAATCCTAGGGTTTGCCTTCATTCATTACTACAGGCTCAGCGATAGTGTGTCTATATATACTAGGGACTACATCACAATCTAGAACTGAAACTCATACATATCTCACCCCAGAGTGAATTTAATATCCAAGGGGTGCTACAGAACATCATGAAATATCACCCCGATAGCTACTAAAGATAAAAAACATTCTCACCAGACTTCTACAATTAAAAATCAATACTGCATTACTTATGGGACACATCGATTACTCAGATATTAACTGAATAAATTATTACACAACAGATACATAAAACTATCTTTAGAGGTTTTTTAAATCAAAATAATTTAGAGGAAACTACTCACAATTCAACAAAGGAATCAGGGGGCATAATAATCTAGGACTTAGTTTCTCAAAATTTGAAGCCAACCTCCAGTGGGAAGTTTGCCCTTTTTCATGAGAGACCCAAACATGTCTGATAATGCTAGTATTTGAAGGATTACCTCTACAGTAGTACTTTAATGTGGGATCAAGCTAAATGCAGAACAATAACAATGATTTTTAACTATTTTACTCTGAATCAAAAGCTAAAGAATATGTACCATTGCACCTGCTGATTATGTGAAATGTGTGCATGCATGCATGAATTACAGCACAGCCAATACTTATTAAAAGCTAAATATGTATTACCATTGCACCTCCTGATTATGTGAAATGTGTGCATGCATGAATTACAGCACAGCCAATACTTATTCTAAAGCTAAAGAATATGTACCATTGCACCTCCTGATTATGTGAAATGTGTGCATGCATGAATTACAGCACAGCCAATACTTATTCTATACTGAGATGGCCGAGCTACTTTTACTGCATCTAGAGAAGGCTTAAGAGCATTACTGTGGTCTGAGGGATGCTCTCTGTGAAACAATGAATCAATTCCAATCACATCACAGCAGGAATACTACAAAAGAGTCCAAAATGGATCACACCACTTTTCACAAAAAATAGAAAACAAGTATTTGTACTGAAGGATAACCCCAATGTGTCACTGCCTCTTTGGTATTTATATGATATCAGAGGTGATATATATATCTAAAATCACAATTCACTTACTATGCAATTAAGTATACTCAGAGAATCCTGTTTCAATTAAAGTCAGCTCAATGTAGCAATCACATCCTTCTTCTGTTTGCCACTATTAAAGGTTCATAGGTGTGTTCTAGGCTAATGACCACTGGGGTCTTTTTAAGCCTAGCCATGCATATCAAATCTCTGACAAGTTCTGGTACGCTTGGTAAGTGCAAACAGGGGCTTGGGAGATGAAACATTTACAAGCAGGAGCCTTGGACATGAACCATTTACAGACGGCCTGTGTCCATTAGAGACATAGGTATCAAGCAACTGATGAACTTCCTGTCCCTCTACTAATTGCCCAAGTTATATTTGAATTGGGTTAGGGAGGAACTCAGCTTCACATGGATGGGGAGCCTGTTCTAGAGAAAGGGTAACGTCTGGGATACATATCTGCCTCTCTCTTAGGGGCACGTTGTCAATATGATACTTACCAGGGAAGGCTTATGTCCCAAAGGATACTATTATGCATTTCTTGCCATTAAGTTTTAGTCCATGGCTCTGATGGGTCTATATTACAACTTTGAATGCACAGGTGTTCGGATGTTGTAATATCGAACCCATATGTCCACAATGTGAAAATAGTGAAGCCACAGAACAACGATTTTTTTCCCAGGGAAAAAAATTGGTGGGCTGTTTTTGCAGCTTTGCTATTTCCTCCACTGTGGTACGATCTCGGAGTTGGTATAGTTAAGTAGCGGGGGTGTGGGGGGCACAGCCCCCCATGTTGGTGGGTGTGGGGGGCTTCACTCTCCACATTACTATAAGTTTAAAGAGTACGTGTTTTTTTTTTTTTGGTTTTTGTACTGAAACAGTGATGTTTTTCCCCAGGAAAAAAATCGCTGTTCTGTGTGTTCGTACTTCTTGCATTTCGAACTTCTCAGTTTGATATTACATCGTTCGAACACTTGTGCATTCAACGATGTGATAAAGACCCGGCCCTGACACCAGTTATTTGTCTATGTCAGCCCTTCCTGGAGAACATTTGTGTCAGTGGGGATTCTATGACTACTCCTAATTTCCAATCATCTGCAAATTTGGTCAGACAGAGGCCCTTGATGTTACTCTTGACTTCTGAGAAGAAAATGCCAAAAAGGAGCGGTCCAAGGACTGATCCCTGAGGGACTCCACTTGTGACCGGCCTCTTTGTAAAGGTGGAATCCCCAATTCTAACTTCCTGGGTCCTGTCTGTGAGCCAGCTGTCTAACCAGTGGGTGACATAAGTGTTTGTACCTAATCTCTTGAGTTTGTCAACAATGCCCGAGTGAGGTATTGTGTCAAATGCCTTGGCCAGGTGAAGGTAGGCAGTGTCAAATATTTTGCCCTCATCCATTGTGTTGATGACCTTCTCAAAGATGTCCACCAGTTTCAGTAGGCATGACTGCCTTGACGAACCCAAACTGGGTGGGGTCCCAGTGTCTGGAGATTTCCTATGTCATTAGTGATCATTTCCATGATAATTTTTTCCATGTCTTTGCATATGAGACTAGTGAGACTGATGCATCTGTAGTTTCCAGGGTCTGTAGATGGTCCCCCTTTATGAAGAGGGGTAATGGCTGCTGTTCTCCATTCATGAGATGTGAAGCCTGTTTGGAGGCTATGGTTCAATAGTGATTCTAGATGGCAAAACAGGTCATGTTTCATGCTATTTAGAAGGCATACTGGGATATTGTCAGGGCCCATTGGTGCAGTGTTCTTGGCCTTAGAGAAAGCATTGAGGATCTGGTCCCTAGTGATAGCAGGGGGAGTTATGTTTTAGAGTATTTCCTGAGGGGCGTTACTGAAAACTAATCATTACACTACAGTATTTAATCTAAAAGTCTGAACCAATACAGTGAAAAATATTATAACCTTCTTACACTACTTTAATGGGAATCCATTCAGGCAAATGTTTTACTGTCAAAAATCATAATAATCAATCAGCTGAAGGAGAACAGGCTTTAGTTTAAGTAGTGATTTGATGTATTTCTGTATTTATTTATTGTCATTTGATTACTGAGAAAGTCCAACTGGGTAGATGCCCATTTTCAGTGGAGGCCAGAGGAAAAGTTCCAAATTATTACAAAACATTTGAAGAACAATAATTTCACAATCTTCAAAAATAAGACACAAAACATCTACAGTTTAAACATAACAAATTAGACATAATATAAAACATTGGTTAAGAATCGATACAAGGTATATGACAAGTCTTTTAATAATTAGAGAAATTTCAGACAGTTTGTAGAGAAATTAAAAGTTCAGTTAGTCTAATACAGACAGGAACTACAACATGAAGTGAGAGAAAAACAGGCTTATGGTACATTTAGAGAGAAAGTCAGGGAAGAGAATTAGCAGTAAAGAAGCAAACGAAGAATGGAAAGTAAGGAGGTTTAAGGAATGAAAAGGTACTTGTTCACATTTAGGGATATAGTTTATCCTGGTTTTGAGCAAGAACAAAGCCAGATTTTAGCTAGTAAGTCTTTCAGAGTGTTTTGAGAGATGGGAGGGAGGTTATAGACCTGATGGCTACAGATAAGAAATTCCAGGCCTTAGCAACCTTGTACGAGTACAGACGATGCCCATCAGATCTGCTAGGTTTGTAGACAGACAGGAGTTTTTGGTCACTGGATTGCAATGACTGACTGGAAACATAGTTGTGTAGAATGTTTTTCAGTGGTAGACTGGCAGATGGATGCTGGATAATTTTATAGGTGGAAGAAGCTGTATGTATGTTAGTTGACGGGGGTAGTTCTAACCAATTTAGGCTTTTCAGTGCTACATAATGGTGGGATCTGAAAGGGGTATATGCTGTAAATTAAACAACTTTGTTATAGCATTCTTCAAATTTCAATATTTGTGAAGCCTGGGTGTTAGTAAGGATGGGAACACCATAAAGAAGTGTGGTGACGAGATAAATAGTGACAAGTGCAGTTTTTAGTTGCAGTGGTGAGAACAGTTTTGGCTCTGTAAAACATTCCTAGTCTTTGATGAGTTTTTCTTATGCAATTTTGTATATGCAGGTCGAATGTAAGATTATGGGATTTGGATAAAAAAAGTAGTAGTTTGGTCTTTTTTGGGTTGAGCATGAGTTGTGAGTTATAAAACTATGTTTCAATCGCTGCTAAAGCTTCCTGAGTAAGTTTTTGGAGGTGTACCACATTGTCAGATCTGCAAATGAGAGTGGAATCATCTGCATATTGTATTAGGGTGGCCTGTTATGTGGATGTATAGAGGGTGTTGATGAAAATGTTAAAAAGGAAGGGCCCAAGGATAGAGCCTTGTGGTACACCAGTGGTGACTGGAAGGTATGGAGAGAGGGTGGAGTGCCATTTAACTGATGGATACCTATTGGATGGGTATCTTTTGAATCACAGAAGGGTGGACCTAGTTAGGACATCTGAAGTAGAAGTTTGCTGTGGCAAACTGTGTTGAAAGCTTTAGACAAGTCTAGAAATAATGAAGGGATTAGTTTGCCATTACATCTACTTTATCAACAGTCACGGTATCTATACAGGTTAGAAGGGTAGTGCTAGTACTATGGGAATGACTGAAGCCATGTTGTGTAGGGGATACCCTCAGGTCAATTTATAACTGACAGCAATCAGCTGATAGCCAGAACAAAACAATTAACAAAGAGATGCAAGTAAAACAGGCTGTCTGTCATTTCGTAACACTATATAAAACTGGCAAATGCAATATAGTCTATTGGTCAAGCTAAAGGGGACAGTGGCCAACTTAAGTAAGAGGTCCTTAGAGTGCAAGGACTATTTCACAGAGATTTTCAATAACAAAGCATGTATGTAACAAGTTAATACACAGCAAAGTTCTTCATAAGGGTCTATATCAGCATCTCGAATGCTGACAATATCGAATTTGATATTGTTGAATTGAGAATGCCAAAAGGGCAGAACATCAAATGGGTAAATGGAAATCTCTGTAAGGGGAGATTTCCATTTACCTCAATGTAGTGTGGTCTCGGAGTTGGTATATTTAAGCAGCAGGGGGTGTGGGGTGCAGGGGGGCTAGATAAGTGTTTTGTGGAACTGAAACATGATGTAAACACCTACCAACAGCATGTATATCAACTGCAACATTGACTATCAAATATTAGCAAACATATCAAAACTATTTTGTGTTTCATTGCAGTTAGTATTTTTGTGCAATGCAAACATATTCACTGTGCCAAAAACAAATCTGACTGATGATACGTGAAGTGCTGTTTTATCAGCACTGTACTTCAAGCAGCCAAAGGGAATGTTTAACTACCTTATAGTTCAATACTGGGAACACATTTGTCGAGCTCAATGTGCAGCTACTGTTTGATTGTCATCATACCTTCCACTGAGAGGTACCAGAAACTGGGTGCTCCCTCTGTTAGCTTTGTTCCTGAAGGAAAGATCAGTCTTAGCTGAAAATCAAGAGCTTGCCCGGGGCATACAGCCCATGGAGACATCACTACAGTAGGTGCAGACTTGGGCAAAACAGGCATCTGATTTGTCTTCCTGGGGACATATGGGCTGTCAACGACATCAGACGTATTTGAAAACATGACTGGAAGCTGCAAAATAAAACAAATAATAGCCATTTAGAAATACCATCGACTCTGTCAATATGTTTAGTACACCACAAAAGCAAGAAAAATTTTAAAGAGCAATTATAAAAGACATTAAAACATATTTTTTTCCAAAATATTGCTACAATACAAAGTCAACAATTAAAGACGACAAGATGACTATGCTGAATGTGACACTATTTTCTGGAACACTTACTTGGGAGCTATGGTCTGTTATAAAGGATGTCCAAGTGAAGAACAATGATGCATTCCAGAGAATATGATCCTGCTTTGGGGTCAGAAGAACTGAGTCCGGCCACTCTGTAGACATATGTACAATGTTTGAGGTCAGAGGACCTGAGTCCTGCCACCCTGCAGACATGGGTACAATGTTTTTGTTCACAGGACCTCAGTCCTGTCACTCTGTAGACATGGGTACAATGTTTGGGGTCAGAGGACCTCAGTCCTGCCACTCTGTTGACATGGGTACAATGTTTGAGGTCAGAGGACCTCAGTCCTGCCATTCTGCAGATATGGGTACAATGTTTGGGGTCAGAGGACCTCAGTCCTGCCACTCTGCAGATATGGGTACAATGCTTGAGGTCAGTGGACCTCAGTCCTGCCACTCTGTTGACATGGGTACAATGTTTGGGATCAGAGGACCTCAGTCCTGTCACTCTGTTGACACGGGTACAATGTTTGGGGTCAGAGGACCTCAGTCCTGCCACTCTGCAGACATGGATACAGTGACACACATATGTAAGTGAAAACTACTAATGGCAGCAACGAACCTTTGTTAGTGTTACCAGAACCCAGTGTGGGAGGAGCTAGCAGGAATGACCCTGAAATGGTGCAAACCTTGTGCTACTAAACTAAGGCTTTTTAACAGAGGCAGTTGTTGAGATAACAAAAAATAATGCATGTTATAGCTTCATATGATATGTAGCACCTTTATGTGTTACCCAGCAAATACAAAAGAATTACTATGGGTGACCAGGTGCTTGACAACACAGGAAAGAGTTTGAATTAATGAACAAAATATTAAACTGTATCAAATATTAAACTGTATTAAACTAGTCATGCAAGAATAATGAAACGGATTAGTTGTTTCCATCAACTGTGATGAGATGCAACACTCATAAAACCAAAACACAAACTATATGGGATTAAAAATTCAGCTACTAATTAACATATGACTGTAGATTAATAATAACAGAAATACTGAATTGCAGAAGGTCTTTATTACGTAGTTGAAAAACCTTAACATTGAGTACCACTCCGTCAACACGTATTCAGAGAAATTCACTTCCGCGATTCACTGAATACATAAAGGGCAAACAAATACTTGCCCTGCAACCCAACAGACCTAAATCTAGCTCAACCAACCCACCCATGTGGGGGGCTGTGCCCCCCAACTAAATATACCAACTCTGAGATCGCACTACGGTGGAGAAAAAGGCAAAATTGTGTAGATGGCCAACTATGTTTTTGCCCTGTAAGTATTCAGTGAATCGCGGAAGTGAATTTTGCTGGATATTTGTTGAGAGAGTGGTGATCGATGTTAAGGCTTTTCGACGACGTAATATAGACCCAACTGCAGACTGTGCATATTATACAGGCAGCATCACACCTGCCACACTCTTTTACTAAAGTGTGATATTATATGTCAGGAGTTCCATTAAAAAAGTATAATATGACATGAAACACCCACTGTCGTTTTCAGAATTCTTACATTTTGATAACACATTAATGTTTATGCTATTGAGAAGATAAAATATGTACTACTTTGCAACTTCCTTGCAATTGTGTTTTTGTACTTTAGTTTATAATTTTTATAATTAAAATTTTTAACATACATAAGTCATGCATGCAGTATAAGACAGACACTCATGCTTTCCAAAAAGTGCTACATGAGAACAAAATATCATTAAAAGCAGATGTGCTCTTACCATTGCACTTGCTACACAAAAGGCCCCTACTTGATGGGCCCTTCAAGTGGATCCATGATTTCAACCTATCATTATTCAGTATTTTTTATGTGTATATCTCCCACTTGGGATGTGCTTCTGTGCATGTGGTTGGTGCTGATGCAAGCTGTGATGTTATGTCATGTAGCCCCTGACCTACCAGTTTAGTCCCAAATACAATTAAGCACATGTCTTGCAAATCAGGACAAAGCAATGAAGGCATAATACTTCATTGCTAACAAGTAATAAACAGTGTTATACTAGGTTGCACAAAATGTTAAACAGCTGAGGGTGGATGGAGAGACTGTCCAAGCACAAAGCTAATGTGGGTAGGTATCTGTGATACATGAAGAAGGGTCACTTCACAGAGCAAATTCATCCTTCCTTCCACCCACAACCCCTTTTTCCAATTTTCTGCACATGGGGTCAGGGTGTCACTTCATCAGTGACACTCACCTAGAGCCAGTGTTCACACCATCAAGTGCCAAGCCCTGCTACAGCAAAGAGTGAATGACACTTTAAAAATATATTACTTGTGTCTAATATCATGAAACCTCTTTGACAGGGTCCTACAACTTGGTTTAATCTAAGCAGTAAAGCCTCAAGAATAGAAACAGCTGTGAGGCAGTCGAAAGACTAAGGATCCAAAGCTTGAATGCTGAAAAATAGGCACACCAAAAGAAGGCTGAATCCTAGAATCGCATTTAAGACAAAAATACTTGGTGAAGGTATGCACCAAAAAACGTGAAGTTGTGACACATGAAGCTACAATGCAAACACAGTTAATGCAAGCAATGACATGCTGGAGGGATAGATTCCTGTTCCAGAGACTTCCCATACTCTAGAACAAGCTACCCATCTATGTGAAACAAGTTCCTCATTAGCACTCCAAGAAAAAGCTTGATGAGTGGATGGGAAATAGGAAATACACCCCGGCTATCACTTCTGTGGCTCAGCTCGACAAAGGCACAGGAAAATAACTTTTTTTGGTTGCGTAAGCCAGGGAACCTTGTTGGCTAGGCTTACTTAGGCCCTAGGGCCAATAGCCTAGTACCTACCTATGAACCTATAATCTACACCTATATCAGTGTGACTACAGCAGCAGGCAATGAGCTGCCTCATTATATGAGATGATGCAGCTACACCGACTGGAATGGGTTGGTTTGGTAAATGAGTGCTCTTGTGTTCCCAGAGTGAAGGTGGCAAATAACTACTCTGCCTTCCTAAACATATGCACTTGTTTCAGTAAACCTGAGAAGGTAATTTACATCCAGGGTATGATGGGCTTTCTATGCCCTGGTTTCTGCCCCAGCAAAGAAAACAGAAATAAATGTGCTGCTTCAGAGATAATCCAGAAAGTGAGGGTTAGTGATATGGAACATGTGATCCATGAAGAACACATATGGCTACGAACTCTTGATGTCCAGCAGCTCACATACTCTGTAGTCACAGATTTTAGGGTCTGGATGGAGAGATGAAAGGGGTCTAGATGGAGAGAGGAAAAGTCAGCAAGCAAAGGAAAGTAGTAGTGCTGAAACTGAATTTATCCTCAAGTCTTGGTGAGTACCTTCATGAGGTGGACTCTGTTTTCCACAGAATCTCACCAAGGTGACACTGATATACAGACTGTATTTATATAACATATATCATGGAGAGAAGTAGGTCAAAAACTAAAAAAAAGACAGCTTGGTGCACAAGACCCAGGATATAAAAGTGCCCAATCTTGATAGGTGCACTGGTGCCAGGACTGGAAAAAATGACAGTGTAGAATCCCCAAACTACAGAAACATTCTTACAATGGGGCCAGGCCAGGCCCAGGTAGAGGATGGCCCCCCCTGTTGTAAAAGGAAGTAGCAGTCCACAAAAATTACAAAAACTGATAGACCAAAGAAGAGCCATAAAGACAACACAGTGAACTATTGAAGATAAGAAAGAGACGTTGTCCTGTTTGATTCTCAGCTAAAGCAGCTTCTGTGTGGAGACATGTGTGAAGGGGCGTACCTTTGTTGAAGGTTGTGCGTCAGGGCTGGCAACTCAGCACGTAAAAATCTACTGCCAATCATTAGCGGACCAGAGTTCCGCTATGGCGACCCCTAACCGGGAAAAGCCGAAAGACACAACAACAACAACTATTATGCAAAAATCCCAGAATTCTCAGACACAAAATATACACAAAGACTGAAATAAATTAGAGGAAAGAAAAATACTTCCACAGGAAAAACTGTCAAAGCTTCAAATAAAAATATGTGTTCAGTAATACATCAGATTTTTGAAAAACAGTATATAGATCAAGAAACTTTGATATG